>NC_040088.1:66014062-66125963 GCF_003369695.1 Bos indicus x Bos taurus | reverse complement strand
AATAAGTCAAATATTATGTTTAAGTTAAACAAGAGAATATTATCATAGGAATGACATATAATTTCCTACATGTGACATTTAAATAATACTTTGAGACTAGACCTAACTTGAAGATTACTTAGGTAGAAAAATAATCACATAAATAAAAGAAAATGAATTCCTACTTATTCTGCTTTTAGATAACAGAGAACATATATATGGAATGCTATTTAGATTAATCTGATAAAAAGTATAATAAATATCAGTCTATTGAGTACACATAATTTCAGAGAATTAGGGAATGACCCATAATCCTGGTAATGATGCACAAGATCACCATCTTCTCCCTTAACAGCTCCTGCCCTAAATATGTACTTCCAAGACCTTTATTTTGATTTCTAGGTGAGGATCATGTTCAAATGAAGTAGTTTGAAGTCAAATATTAATAAGAAGAACACATCTGCAGTTTTCTTTAAACTTTTCCATTTAGCGAGACATAGAAAGGTGAGAAAATCATACACAAGAAAACAATGTACCGGCAAGTTTTAATTCTAAAGGTGTTTAGCGAGAAGGATTCTCTCACAGTGTTAGTTTCTGAACTATGTCCCATAGAAGGGGAAGGTCCCATGGGGGTCACTGAAGGGTTGAGGAACAGAGAAGTCACAGCTGCACGGTCTCTGGCCACTCCTTTAGCTAAATGACTCTATACTTGTCTCTTTTATATAATATGGTTCTGTGCAGAAGGTTTTTTTTTAAAAGAAAGGTTGTTTTTAAGGTACGAGAGTCATTGATGTAGTCAAAGTTACAATTCTACAAAAGAGTCTAGAGTCCTATGCCAGCTACTTCCTCAGATTAAGAAAACACATATAGATTTTTAACTATAACATAGAGAAAATGAATATGTAAAACCTTGTTAATAGTTCAGTAATGCTTGTGGCATTTTAATGTTTTAAATTATATGTCTTAAATGTGTGAACAAAAATAAATCAATATCAAACTCCTATTTGTAGCAGTCGATATAGTTAATTTTTAAAGCATAGATATTTTTTAAACACAGGACAGGAAACTTGAAAATCTTTAGTTGAATCAAGCAGGCCAAAACTGAAGAGATTAGTTTTAAAAGGATGTTCGTTCCTCCTGATAAAACCTGGTTTATTAAAATGAGTCAGCACAATGAATTATCCACATTTTGAGTTATTTAGGACAAAATTTAAAACACAAATAAGATCTCTCTTTACTATTTAGCCTACTTCTATCCGAGCTCTCATCGTTAATTGCTATATACAAAAAGTATGAGTGTAATCTCAACTATAAATCTGGTCAGAAATTACAGATGAACTTCATTTCCTCAGCCTGAAGTTTCAAGGGGAGGACTTATACTCCTACCCTCCTCATGAGAAGCAAGGAGATTTACAAAAAATATTTTTCTGAGCAATTGTAGAATGTTTCTAAATTTGTAGTTCAAGCAAACATGAAAAAATTTTAAATGAAGCTCACTTTTGTCTCTATCTCAACAATATACAGCCTTGACGTACTCCTTTTCCTATTTGGAACCAGTCTATTGTTCCATGTCCAGTTCTAACTGTTGCTTCCTGACCTGCATACAGGTTTCTCAAGAGGCAGGTCAGGTGGTCTGGTATTCCCATCCTATTCTAAATCCTTTCAGAATTTTCCACAGTTTATTGTGATCCACACAGTCAAAGGCTTTGGCATAGTCAATAAAGCAGATAGTTTTTGGAACTCTCTTCCTTTTTCCATGATCCAGCATATGTTGGCAATTTGACCTCTGGTTCCTCTGCCTTTTCTAAAACCAGCTTGAACATCTGGAAGTTCACGGTTCACATATTGCTGAAGCCTGGCTTGGAGAATTTTGAGCATTACTTTACTAGCGTGCGAGATGAGTGCAATTGTGTGGTAGTTTGAGCATTCTTTGCATTGCCTTTCTTTGGGATTGGAATGAAAACTGATCTTTTCAGTCCTGTGGCCACTACTGAGTTTTCCAAATTTGCTGGTATATTGACTGCAGCACTTTCACAGCATCATCTTTCAGGATTTGAAATAGCTCAATTGGAATTCCATCACCTCCACTAGCTTTGTTCGTAGTGATGCTTTCTAAGGCCCACTTGACTTCACATTCCAGGATGTCTGGCTCTAGGTGAGTGATCACACTATCGTGATTATCTTGGTCGTGAAGATCTTTTTGTACAGTTCTTCTGTGTATTCTTGCCACCTCTTCTTAATATCTTCTGCTTCTGTTAGGTCCATACGTGTCTGTCCTTTGTTGTGACTAATCTTTGCATGAAATGTTCCCTTGGTATCTCTGATTTTCTTGAAGAGATCTCTAGTCGTTCCCATTCTGTTGTTTTCCTCTATTTCTTTGCATTGATCGCTGAGGAAGGCTTTCTTATCTCTTCTTGCTATTCTTTTGGAACTCTGCATTCAGATGCTTATATCTTTCCTTTTCTCCTTTGCTTTTCGCTTCCTCTTTTCACAGCTATTTGTAAGGCCTCCCCAGGCAGCCATTTTGCTTTTTTGCAATTCTTTTCCATGGGGATGGTCTTGATCCCTGTCTCCTGTACAGTGTCACGAACCTCCGTCCATAGTTCATCAGGCATTCTGTCCATCAGATCTAATCCCTTAAATCTATTTCTCACTTCCACTGTATAATGATAAAGGATTTGATTTAGGTCATACCTGAATGGTCTAGTGGTTTTCCCTACTTTCTTCAATTTAAGTCTGAATTTGGCAATAAGGAGTTTATGGTCTGAGCTACAGTCAGCTCCCGGTCTTGTTTTTGCTGACTGTACAGAGCTTTTCCATCTTTGGCTGCAAAGAATATAATCAATCTGATTTCGGTGTTGACCATCTGGTGATGTCCATGTGTAGAGTCTTCTCTTGTGTTGTTGGAAGAGGGTGTTATGACCAGTGCATTCTCTTGGCAAAACTCTTATTAGTCTTTGCCCTGCTTCCTTCCGTATTCCAAGGCCAAATTTGCCTGTTACTCCAGGTGTTTCTTAACTTCCTTCTTTTGCATTCCAGTCCCCTATAATGAAAAGGACATCTTTTTTGGGTGTTAGTTCTAAAAGGTCTTGTAGGTCTTCATAGAACCGTTCAGCTTCTTCAGCATTACTTGTTGGGGCATAGATTTGGATTACTGTGATATTGAATGGTTTGCCTTGGAAACGAACAGAGATCATTATGTTGTTTTTGAGATTGCATCCAAGTACTGCATTACGGACTCTTTAGTTGACCATGATGGCTACTCCATTTCTTCTAAGGGATTCCTGCCCACAGTAGTGGATATAGTGGTCATCTGAGTTAAATTCACCCATTCCAGTCCATTTCAGTTTGCTGATTCCTAGAATGTCGATGTTCACTCTTGCCATCTCCTGTTTGACCACTTCCAATTTGCCTTGATTCATGGACCTAACATTCCAGGTTCCTATGCAATATTGCTCTTTACAGCACGATTCCCTAAATGATTTGCATTTTTTAAGTTGCCATATAGTAAATGGAATGTCCCACTAAACTGAACACTGAAAGCACAGAGCAGACCTCCTGTAAACAATGGTAGTTGTAAACATGTTCTAAAGAAGTACACATGTGTCTGGGGCTCCTCAACTAACAAGTCACAGTTGGGAGAGGAGAGAAAGGGCGTCAGAGAGAAAGGGATGTGGCCTCACAATGATATCTGCTGCCCTCTGGGACACACCTGCCTCCAGGGAAGAGTTCAGGGATGAAGAAACACCCCATCCCTCAAAGCCACGTTCAAGTATTTGCTTTCACCACCCTAGTATAAATGTTTCACTCGTGACCTCAGAAAAATTAAGCATTTGGCTCTGAGGAATCACCTAGAGCCACAATCTCGAGGGTAGGATGAGAAAGTCATTGGGTGAGACTGAAAAGGGCTAAAACAGCTCCAGGAACAATTTCAAGCATCCCCTGCTTTTCTAAAGTTCATTTTATGTTACTTCACTTCTACGAAGGGCCTACATAGGCACCTGTTTTTCATAACAATAAAAAAAAAATCTGAAGAGGATTTTTGGTTTCATTTAAAAAGGAAAAAGCTGAAACGATGTTCAGTGCATGTTTTTACAGTGAGAGGCATCGTGTTCCACAAGCAGGGAGACCGGCCCCACCGAGCTCCTTCCCCGGGAGGGACACCCCACCTCTCAGCGTCAAGTCTCCACACCCCTGAACCTTGTGTGGGAGCACCTGTGCTTTACTCGTGCATATTCATTTTATGCATCTACGAGCAGAACGTGTCCTCGGGTCCCTGCTTCTTTGGTTTATGATGTTTTGGTTTATGAAAGGCTTCCTAGGAATGCTCCGCTTTCAGATAGTAGGGAAACCTGGACTAGGCACTGGAGGTGCTGCGATCTGCCCTTTGCATCTTCCACACCCGCCCTGAGTCAGGTCGCCATGTTATTTTTAGGCACTTTGTGAATTATCCTGCCAGTCACCCCCATGTTCATTTCCCCCGATTTCACAACCATGATTTTATATAGTGTAGGAAAACTTACAAGGATATAGTATTACTAGTTTGACTTAGGGTGCCTTTAGCAGTGACTATCTAGTTAGCTTTCACTTCCTACTCATCTCAGAAACCTGGCTCTATAAAAATTAGGCTTTAGAGACAAATTAATGAACTAAATTTATTTTGTGATTGTGTGTTTTGACTTACATGCCTAGCTTATTTTCCAATGACTTTCTAACTTTTAGTTCTTCTAGGTAGAGTTTCTTATATTTTTCCAACTCTGCTTGAGAAGTTTTCCTAAATTGTCAATGTTCACTCTTGCCATCTCCTGTTTGACCACGTCCAATTTACCCTGATTCATAGACGTCACATTCCAGGTTCCCATGCAGTATTATTCTTTACAGCTTCAGACTCTACTTCCATCACCAGTCACATCCAAAACTGGGCGTTGTTTTCGTTTTGGCTCCATCTCTTCATTCTTTCTGGAGTTATTTCTCCACTGATCTCTAGTAGCATATTGAGCACCTATCAACCTGGGGAGTTCATCTTTCAGTATCCTATTTTTTTGCCTTTTCATACTGTTCATGGGGTACTCAAGGCAATAATACTCAAGTGGTTTGCCATTCCCTTCTCCAGCAGACCACGTTGTGTCAGAGTGCTCCAGAATGACCCTTCCACCTTGGGTGGCCCGACATGGCATGGCTCGTCGTTTCATTGAGTTAGACAAGGTTGTGATCCATGTGGTCAGCTTGGTTAGTTTTCTGTGATTGTGGTTTTCATTCTGTCTGCCCTCTGAGGGATAAGGATAGAGGCCTATGGAAGCTTCCTGATGGGAGAGACTGACTGTGGGGTCTTATTCTGATGGGCAGGGCCATGCTCAGTAAATCTTTCATCCAAGTTTTTGTTGATGAGTGGGCCTGTGTTCTCTCCCTGTTGTTTGGCCTGAGGTCAAACTATGGTAGGGGTAATGACAGTAATGGCCACCTCTTTCAAAAGGACTTGTTCATGCACTGCTGTATTCAGTGCCCCTGACCCCCAGCAGGCCACTGTCGACCCACCCCTCTGCAGGAGACACCTGGACACTCACAGGCAAGTCTGGCTCAGTCTCTTGTGGGGACACTGCTCCTTTCTCCTGGCTCCTGGTGCACACAAGGCTTTGTTTGTGCCCTCCAAGAGTCTGCACTGGTCATACCAAAACACCCTCTTCCAACAACACAAGAGACGACTCTACACATGGACATCACCAAGTGGTCAATACCAAAGTCTGACTGATTATATTCTTTGCAGCCAAAGATGGAGAAGCTCTATACAATCACCAAAAAAAAAAAAAAAAGACTGGGAGCTGACTGGCTCAGATCATGAACTCCTTATTGCCAAATTCAGACTTAAATTGAACAAAGTACAGAAAATCACTAGACCACTCAGGTATGACCTTA
The DNA here is from genome assembly GCF_003369695.1 of Bos indicus x Bos taurus. Classification (NCBI taxonomy): domain Eukaryota; kingdom Metazoa; phylum Chordata; class Mammalia; order Artiodactyla; family Bovidae; genus Bos; species Bos indicus x Bos taurus. The sequence goes on along the minus strand of NC_040088.1, from coordinate 66,120,071 downwards.
ATCAAATCCCTTATGATTATATAGTGGAAGTGACAAACAGATTCAAGGGATTAGATCTGATAGACAGTGCCTGAAGAACTGTGGATGGAGGTTTGTGACATTGTACAGGAGGCAGTGATCAAGACCATCCCCAAGAAAAAGAAATGCAGAAAGGCAAAATGGTTGTCTGAGGAAGACTTACACATAGCTAAGAAAAGAAGAGAAGCTAAAGGCAAAGGAGAAAAGAAAAGATAGAATCATCTGAATGCAGAGTTCCAAAGAATAGCAAGGAGAGATAAGAAAGCCTTCCTCAGTGATCAAGGCAAAGAAATAAAGAGAAACAATAGAATGGGAAAGACTAGAGATCTATTCAAGAGAATTTGAGATACCAAGGGAACATTTCACGCAAAGATGGGCACATTAAAGGACAGAAATTGTTGGACCTAACGGAAGCAGAAGATATTAAGAAGAGGTGGCAAGAATACACAGAAGGACTATACAAAAAAGATCTCCATGACTCAGATAACCGTAACAGTGTGATCACTTACCTAGAGCCAGACATCCTGGATTGCAAAGTCAAGTGGGCCTTAGGAAGTGTCACTACAAATAAAGCTAGTGGAGGTGATGGAATTCCAATTGAGTTATTTCAAATCCTATAGATGATGCTTTGAAAGTGGTGCACTCAATATGCCAGCAAATGTGGAAAGTTCAGCCGTGGACACAGGACTGGAAAAGGTCAGTTTTCATTCCAATCTCAAAGAAAAGCAATGCCAAAGAATGTTCAACCAGTTGCACAACTGCACTCATCTCACATGCTAGTAAAGTAATGCTCAAAATTCTTCCAGTGAGGCTTCAACAGTATGTGAAATGAGAACTTCCAGATGCACAAGTTGGATTTAGAAAAGGCAGAGGAACTAGAGATCAAATTGCCAACATCCATCTGTTGAATCATAGAAAAAGCAAGAGAATTACAGAAAAACATCTACTTCTGATTTATTGACTATGTCAAAGCCTTTGACTGTGTAGATCATAACAAACTGTGGAAATTCTTCAAGAGATGGGAATGCCAGACCACCTTATCTGCTTCCTCAGAAACCTGTATGTAGCTCAAGAAGCAACAGTTAGAATCAAACATGGAACAATGGACTGGTTCCAAATTGGGAAAAGATGCATCAAGGCTGTATATTGTCACCTGCTTATTTAACTTCTATGCAGAGTACATCATGCAAAATGCCAGGCTGGAGGAAGTACAAGCTGGAATCAAGATATCTGGGAGTAATATAAATAACCTCAGATATGCAGATGACACCACCCTTATGGCAGAAAGCAAAGAGGAACTAAAAAGCTTCTTGAAGAAAGGCAAAGAGGAAAGTGAAAAATCTGGCTTAAAACTCAGCATTCAAAAAACGAAGATCATGGCATCCAGTCCTATCACTTCATGGCATATAGATGGGGAAACAATGAAAACAGTGACAGATTTTATTTTCTTGGGCCCAAAATCACTGCAGATGGTGACTGCAGTCATGAAACTAAAAGACCCTCTCTCCTTGGGAGAAAAGCTATGATCAACCTAGACAGCATGTTAAAAAGCAGAGACATTACTTTGCCAACAAAGGTCTGTCTAGTCAAAGCTATGGTTTTTCCAGTAGTCATGGATGCATGTGAAATTTGGACCATCAAGAAAGCTGAGCACCAAAGCATTCATTCTTTTGAATTGTGGTGTTGGAGAAGACTCTTGAGAGGCCCTTGGACTGCAAGGAGATCAAACCAGTCAATCGTAAAGGAAATCAGTCCTGAATATTCATTGGAAGGACTGATGCTGAAGCTGTAGCTCCAATGTGAAGAACTGAGACATTGCGCAAGACCCTGATGCTGGGCGTGATTGAAGGCAGGAGGAGAAGGGGACGACAGATTAAATGGTTGGATGGCTTCACCAACTCGATGTACATGAGTTTGAGCAAGCTCTGGGAGTTGGTGATGGACAGAGAAGCCTGGTGTGCTGCAGTCCATGGGGTCACAGAGTCGGACACGACTGAGCAACTGAACTGACACATAAAATACTAAATGCTAGTGAAATTTTTTTAAAGTGTGGCTATATTTACATTTTACTTTCCAAAGATGCTCTAAAATAATTTTCATCAGTGGTTCAAGATATTCCAGGATAAATATCATCTTACTAAAGCAATCTTTGAAAAATCCCCATGCATACCCCAGCTCCTTAAAAAAAAAATCCAACAAAGGAAAAATGCATTCTTTCAGAAACACTGTCTATACAGACATAGTATTCATTCCTGGTGAAGAGAATAAGCTACAATATTAAAAATGATTCATTCTCAAAAATCTCACAGAAGGGTTAGGATTACAAGAGATACTCAGAATTCTCAATCAAATCATTACTCAAATTTCTAGACTCTAACAGATGTTTGTGTACCAATGTTCAAGGCAGCATTATTAATAACAGCCAGAAAGTGGAAAAACCCTGATTTCATTTTGACAGAGGAATGAACACACAAAATATTTTCTATATAAAATATTGCTTTTGGACTGGATTGTCACAATCTTTAAAATTAAAATCTTACTACAAAAATCATTAATTTTATGAATTCAGTCCATTTCTTCTCTAAAGAGTAATTATGCTATTAGTAGCAAGCAGTATCAGTAAAAATACCATAAACTTTTTAATCAATGAGACTTTTCACATTGTCTAAAATATTCTTATATATTACTATTAAAAAGTTAAAACTCTTCCTCAGTATGACAGAAATTAAGAGGTTGACTTACTGATCTTATGCTTAACAGGTTTTCCTGAAGCTGTTTGATTCTGCCCGCTTGCTTTTTGACTGTAGTTTGTAACTCGGTATTTTCAATTTCAAGCCTAAAATGCAGATTTTAAAACAATGATTCTCACACATAGGGTTTTTTGTTTAAAGATTTTTTTGAATGTGGACCATTTTTAAAGTCTTTATGGATTTACTGCCATATTGCTTCTGTTTTATGTTTTGGTTTTTTGGCTGGGAGGCACATGGGATCTTAGCTCCCCAACCAGGGATCAAACCCTCTGCATTGGAAGGCATGGTTTTAACCAGTGGACTGTCACGGCAGTCCTTCACACATAGATTTTTAAAATACCACACTGTTTCTGAACAAACATCTGCAGGTTCCATTACATAGGTTGTTAGAATTTTGAAAAGTAAATGATCTGGCAACCTCACTGTTTTTCTAGTTGTGTTTTGTGGATAATTGGCTTCCCTGATGGCTCAGACGGTAAAGAATCTGCCGACAATGCAGGAGACCCAGGTTCGATCCCCGAGTCAGGAAGATCCCTTGGACAAGGAAATGGCAAGCCACTCCAGGATTCTTGCCTGGAGAATTCATGGACAGAGGAGCCTGGTGGGCTGTATCCATGGAGTTGTAAAGAGTTGGACACGACTCAGTGACTAACACTTTCACTTTTCACTTGTGGATAATGTGCAAAATATGGAAATAATGGGGGAAAATTATGCATCTCAAAACAGCTCAAAGGTGAAATGTTACCCAGCTTCACAATGATGTTTTTTATTATCATTACTGATCTAATTCTCATATTATACTGTTTATCTGCTTTATATTTAAGTTGTTTTCTGTGCTGCTTTAAATCATACTTTAGGATGTGATCCTGTGTTTTTTCAGCACATCTCACGGCCTCTGTACATTTTTATCCTGTGTTTCTTGCAACTAAAAAGAAAGAAAAAAAAAAAAGGAAGAAAAACAACTGTTTTAATTACTAATGACCTAGTGAATCTGCCAATGTCAGTTTCTGTCTCTTTCATCTGCATATTGTTTACAGCTGCTTTCCTGCCATACAGCGGAGTTGAGTTGTTACAATAGATACCTTACAGTCCAAAAAGTGAAAATATTTACTGTCTGCCCTTTGTACATTACTGACCTCCCCTTTAGCACTCAAACACAAAATCATTCATGCTTTAAATTAGATTTTCTCAAATACACAAATTTATAAACTGGCCAAATGGGGAAAGACAGAAAATTACCTGACAATAAACATATATATATATATATTTATTTATTTATTTATTTATTCTAAGCTCCACATCAGCCATCACTTTAAATATCCACATTTGTGAATGACCACAGCTCTTCCAGTGATTCTGAGAGCTAGCACTACTGTTGGTGAGAACCAGATGCTTCAGGGACTAGTGTGAGAGGCAGTAGGTACATAGGAGCCAGAATTCGTGGGCCTGTGTTCCAATTCCATCAGTTCTGAGCTGTGAGTCCTGGGGCAAATTACTTAACCTTACTGTATCTCAGTTTCTCCATCCATAAAATGGGGATAATGGTAGCATCAACCTCAGTGGGATGCTGGGAAGATTCATTTGGGGACTATACATAATGTCAGAGAAGGCAATGGCATCCCACTCCAGTACTCTTGCCTGGAAAACCCCGTGGACGGAGGAACCTGGTAGGCTCCGGTCCATGGGGTTGCTAAGAGTCAGGCACGACTGAGCGACTTCACTTTCACTTTTCACTTTCATGCATTGCAGAAGGAAATGGCAACCCACTCCAGTATTCTTGCCTGGAGAATCCCAGGGACAGAGGAGCCTAGTGGGCTGCTGTCTATGGGGTCGCACAGAGTCGGACAGGACTGAAGCGACTTAGCAGCAGCAGCATACATAATGTATTTAGAAGAGGACGTGGCAGATACTAAGAGCTCTTTGTAATTGGCGTTATTACGGTCGCTGTATTTTATCTGCAAAACAATCTGATACTTCAGGCAGACGGCATGCCAACGGAAATGGTCTTCTACACAATCACAGTGAACTCACTCTCCATACCGTTGCAAGGGGCAGTAAGGGGGAGCATGAGGCCCAGAACACACGCGTTCAGACTTCAAAAATGTTCACTGACTCCACTAACAAACTAGTACTCTAGTACTTTTCTCCACTTACAGTAATTTGCAACTTCCTTCCTCTCTGTACTACTCAGTGGACAATGACCACCGGTTAATATGCAAATAGCACCTCCTGGATGGAGTGGTACAGAACATTACACGACCGTCAGAGGAAGGATGAAGTCACTGCCATGGAAATATAACTCTACTGCTAAATCAAAGTTCTGAGTCAATTCATTCTCACAACTGTTAATGTCTAGCCAGTACTCCGGTGAGAAAATTAAGGTTACGAGGTACAGATATCAGAGAAGCTATTCCCAGAACTTTACAGTTGGTGAAAGGCTAGAAATCTGTAAATCCCACTTCTGCCTACATAATGAAGGAAGGCAAATTTACACTTTTCTCCCAGAGTCAGGGAGAAAGATGAGCATTTAATTGAACAATTCTCCTCTATTAGACTAAGCGTTTTCAATTTTACATTGAGTTGCTTAAAATACATTTTAATAAAAGTTTTACTATACAAACATCTTCAAGAAAAAATAACTGGCGTGGGATGAAGTACTGAATTGTGTCCTAACAGTTGTTAAACTAAACTGTTTTCCATTTATGCAAGACAAGTGCTGTGCATATCCATAAATATTCCCTGTTAGAACAAGGTATACCTAGATAAGATTCTCCCTCATGAAAAAAATGACAACAATGCAAAATTAAGGGCTAAATTGTTCTTCACAGACTACATAACAGGGCTGAAGAGAAAAGGCTCAATGAGAGCTGGACAGTCAGGAAAGCTCCATGGAGGAGGAGAGACTGGGCGCCAGGTCTGAATAAATGGACTACCCAAGAGGAAAAGAAACTTTGAAGGCAGAAAGGACAGTCTGAGCAAAGGCCAAGAAAAGGTGAAATCAGCCAGTTAACTCAGGATAAAATCCAACCACAGGAAAATAAAAACATGTCCATCCAGAAATGTATAAACCAATGTTCACAGCAGCATTATTAATAGTTGCAAAGTGGAAACAACCCAAATCTCCATCAACTTATGAATGGATAAATATAGCCACGTACTGTTTATTGTTTGACAGTCAACAGAAATGGAAGAACTGATCGTGCTATACCATGGATGAACCGCAAAAACATGAGGTCAAATGAGAAAAGCTAATCCCAAAGGAGCATACTGCATGATTCCATTTATGTAAAACACCCAGAAGAGGCATGTCTCCAGAGACGAATATTAGACTGGGGGTTGCCTGGGGCTGAGGGAGATGGGTGGGCCTTGGGAGGTAGCTAAGGGATGCAGGGTTTCTTTGGGGGGCTGATGGAAATGCTCTAAAATTGACTGTGGTCACAGGTGACACCTCTCTAGACTAAGAGATACTGATCTACACACTTGGAATGGGTGAATTATATGATACATGAATTATATCTCAATAGCTTTTTAAAACTCCAAAGGCACTATCTAGATAATGTTCTTAATTCTCTATATTCGATGTATGTGTTATACTCCATCTGAGTGCCTCCATGCTTTTACAATGTATCTTAAATTAAAAGAAAAGAAGGCAGTGCATAACTTCAACTGGTTTGTATAATACACTTTCTGCACAAGTTATTCTGAAATGCATGAAATAAATATATACAGAACTCCACAGCCATTCACAAAAGTGAAGATGAGAAATTATAATTTTCTGGAACATTCCATTAAACACTATCCTCTGATTTTATCTGGCTTGCCTCATCATGGTAATACAGGGATCAAGAAATAAAATATTGTTCAATAGAAAAAAAAGTCTCTCAACCTGTGTGAAGAATGATGCACAATTCTCCATTTTCCTAAGGGTATATAATATACGAAATATATATATATATATATATATATATATATATATATAAAATGCAAATGGCAGAATGAAAGAGTTTAAGAAACGAGTGCACTTAAAGATTAATAAAATTACAGTAAATGACTAGTAATGAAAATAAAAAAGAAAGCTGTCCATGAAAATGAGCGTCCTAAAACACTTTATCCTACGTATTAACTGTCAACACATTCAATTTCACACATACCTGACTTGTGAGTTGATGTAAGTTGCTCTTTAAATCCTGTGCCTCAACTTCTAAGTTGGCACAGTGATATGACATGACGTCCAGGGATTCCGCCAACTCAGACCGCTTTTTGAAGCTGTCAGACAGTTCTTGTTGAAGGTGTCTCACAACTGCCTAATAAGATGCTTTGTTACTGAGTTTATCAAATCACTTTACTATTACACTATGTTAGTAACAGATGACTCCAACACATGTACTTTGAAAACTATCACCATGGACAGCAACTCACCTTCTTTTCTCCTCCCTGAATGTGGTTACAGACCCAGAAAGGCTCCCGACCGGCCTTCCTGATATTAAGTTCCTCAGACGAAGGAGGCAGCCCCACTGTCCACACCCTGCCCCTCCCGATAAATCTGCAGAGCTTCACCACCTCACATCCAGAACGAAACAGGTGTGTAGGTGGGACAAGCGGTGGAAAATTCCACACTGTGGAAACATTTTTCCTCTTTCTTTATTAGAGGCTTCGATTAACATCAGAGATCTTCACATATTCAATCCAGTGCTCAGATCTTTCCAATAGATTCCTTCCTCAGAAGGGAAATGAGGCCATTCCCTTGCTGCTTATCTATTTTATATCTAGTCGTGTGTCTGTGTTAATCCCCAACTCCTAATTTATCCCTCCTCCCCACCTTTACCCTTGGCTAACCATAATATTCTGCAGGCATCTACTTGGGAAAGGATCTGAAAAAGAATGGATATATGTATACCTATACCTGAATCAACTTGCTGTACATCTGAAGCTAATGCAAAATTGTAAATCAACTATATTCCAATATAAAAGAATAATGAAATTTAAAAAATGAGGTTGCTCCCATGCCTTCAAGGAGCCTCGATAACCTGGCCTCCACCTGCCTCCAGACCGCAGCCCCTACCACCCTCTCCCTGACTCACTCCATTCCTGCTGCTCACGAATCCTGCCACCCTCCATTTTTATTGGGCAAACTGGTATTCAAATGACAGTAATTGATCCTTAAAATGAGAATTAGGAGCAAATTGTTTGTAAAAATGTTCTAAGTAAATAGCATTAATAGCAGTGGGAAGTTTAAATCAAGAAGAGCTTGGTTAAAGCTCACCACTTGAGTCCCAAATTATGATTTAATGACAAGTGTATTTAAATGACTTGTCAATGAATTCTCAATTTAATGACAACTCTTTAAAGAGTTGAGAGGCATAAGAATAAATGATTCAAGGCTGAAATGTTTTCCAAGTTAATTCAAATTTACATGAATAAAACTAAAATTATACCAACAAATATGACAAAAAGGTATGACAAGCTACTGAAGCCAAAGTACGATATATAAGTAATAGCATCTGGGAAACCTGGAATTGACTGTCAGGGTAATCCATGTAACTGAAGCTTAATTTCAAAATATTCAGTTTAGGTTTGAGCGTTTCTTTTATCTGCTTCATCATGATACTGACGTGGTTACATAGAGATTAAAATTATTATCTGAATAGTAAATTACTAATACCCGTCTATATTAAAAATTTAGAACTTAATCTCTTAAACATTTCATAAGCGACACGATGTCTCTACTCAAAGTGAAGCATCTCTCGGGTCTAATTTTTATTTGCTGGATACAAGGTGTGCTTTTAGTCTGTTTTAGAGACCATAGATTCACAGCCCGTGTATTTTTTATATTCAGCTAGATTCAACATTTAGCCAGAATTAAGAATCACTTTGAATTTTCTTTCAGGAAATCTGAGAATTATTTCTCCTTCTGGATACTTACTTCTCTTTCTGCTTTCTCATTTTCATACTGACACATTCTCTCTTCTGCATGCTTCCATTTGTTGATTAACTCCTTGTTTCGTTCCTCCAGCATCAGACCTTGTTCCTCATGTTCAGCCTGAAGTTTTCTCAAAGTCTGCTGAAACTGGTCTTGGATGCTAATAACTATCTTCTCATTACTGTTGGCTCTGTTTTGTGCATCATCCAGTTGCTGTCGGAGCAACATGTTTTCACTCTGGAGTTGAGATAATCTTTCCTCTAAGGATTCCTGCTTTCCAAGGTATTCATTCACTTTGCCTTGTTCATTGAACATGTGTTCAATAACCTGCTTTTGACACTGTGCTTGGCGTAAGTCTCTCTGGACACGTTCTAACATCAAAGTCTTTTCTCTGAGATCATCTGTCGTCTGATGCAGCTTGATTTTTAGCTGATTGAATTTATTTTTCACTTTAGAAAGTTGCTGGGAAAGCATCTCATTGTCACTTTTCAGGTTAGCCATATCGGACTTCATTTGGTCCTGCAAGCGTAACCTCTTATCTTTTGCTTTCTGGGAGGCAAGTTCCAGGTCTCTTTGTGATGTCTGACCTTGATCATGATCATGTGTGGCAGGAGCCAGTCTAAAACGGTAGGATTCCACTTCTGTTTCCAGTCTTTGTTTGCTTTGTTTTGCATTTTCCAGCTCAGGGTTTAGCATTGTATTTTCAGCTATCGGAATGTTAAGCTGGCCAGTATGCTGGAATATGGCCTTTGTCAACGTTTCCTTATTCAATTTTATTGCCTCTTGAGGATAATCATTCTCTCCTTCTACAATTTCAATACCCTCAAAACATTTCTTTTCTTTTTCCTGGTTCTGATTGTTCACTGTGTCTATTTCTAGTCTTGCCGTGGCAATTTCATCCTGCACGTGGTTTTCGCGCAACAGACCTTTTGCTTTTCTCCCACTATCAGAAACCTAAGTGAGACAAAGGAGACTTTTAGTTAGTACTCAATAAAATGACATTTCATCATTTCCTCTGAAATGCAAGACTAACCTGTATGTTTATACAGTGAAAAGACTGCACCAAGTGGATCTCCAAGTGGAAAAAATGAGGTTCGATACAAACCTCAGACCTTATACAAGCAGAAATTCCCAAAGGTTCAAAAATTTAATTGAAGACAATGAATCCATGAAAGGAAAAAGAAAGCCCAAGGGACTTTTCAAGAAGCTCAGAACTGGAAAGGCTTTTCTCTGAATTACAACAAACACAGAAAGCCTAAAAGATTTATAGATCTGACTACACTTAAAAATCGTATCTGATGTGGTATATTTATATAATGGAAGAGTACGAAGCCATAAAAAGAATGAAATAATGCTACTTGCAGCAACAAAGATGGACCTAGACATGCCCACACTCAGTGAAGTAAGTCAGACAAAGACCAGTCGTGTTGCTTATGTGTGGGATCTAAAGGAACTTATGACATAACAGAAAGAGACCCACGGACATAGGAAACAAACTTACTCACCATACAGGAAAGTGGGTAGAGGAAGGGATAAATTAGGAGGTTGGGTTTAACATATACCATTTTATATATAGACAAGTGTATATAAAATAACCAGTAAGGATCTACTGTACAACATAAGGAACTCCATTTAATATTCTACAAGCAGAATCTGAAAAGGAATATGTGTGTGTGTGTGTGTGTGTGTGTGTGTGTATGTGTGTTAGTCTGTCATGTCCAACTCTTTGCGACCCCATGGACTGTAGCCCACCAGGTTCCTCTGTCCATGGGATTCTCCTGGCAAGAATACTGGAGTGGGTTGCCATTTCCTCCTCCACGGGATCTTCCCGACCCAAGGATCAAACCCAGGTCTCTTGCATTGCACGTGGATTCTTTACTGTCTGAGCCAGCAGGGAAGCCCCATTTATATAATATACACACACATATACATATATGTCTGAATCACTGTGCTGTATACCTGAAACTAACACAATATTGTAAATCAATTATAATTCCATAACAACACCACTCACTACCTTTAAAACCACTGCATCTGATACCTCCTATACAGCTACTTCAAGTAAGAGCCTTAGCTCTGTATATATTTAAATAGATGGAATTTCATACAAAAATTATTTTCTTAAGAATATGCTACCTTTCTAACATTTTAATAGGCAATTGTAAGGCTTATACCTATTGACAGCTATACTAAGCACTTCTACAAACATCAATTAACTCATTAGCTATAATGATTCTGGAAAGGAAGACGTTAAAATTATATAAGTAAGCTGCAGGCTTTTCATCAGGTCTTCTGACTCTGTTAGTCCTCTTACATCAAACCACAGTTACTTCTCTAGTACAAACATATCAGTACAAAATAATCCTCCTATTTCATTCATGGTATATACACTAATGATAAATAAGGTAAAATTTAGAGAGCTCTTCTTAGAGAATCATGAGATTATTTGCAATAACTTTCATTCTCTCTTCATACTGTTTAAAATACTAAGATGGGGGAAATACAATGACAAACAATGATCACTAAATGTACACTATGGCACATCTATCACTGTTTTCAGAAGTTCCTTGCACTGACACAGGACACTACACAGAGCAGAGGATCATTTTCTCTCAAGTACAAGAATGACTTCCAAAGTATGGTCTCTGAACTGCCTGTAGTTTCCTCCTTACCTTTAGTGGAAGTGATAAACTAACCTAAATCATCTATCAAGGAAGGGAAATCACGACCAAATGCCAGAACAGCTACTGTTAGTAGCAAGAGGTTTTTTTACTTTTTTTCCTTGGTGGGAGGGGGACTTTTATAAGTTTATTCTAAAGAAACAACTTTTTAAAGTGTACAAAAGTATTTTTACAACTGATGTCTCAGTTTTTATTAATTGAAAACCTGTAAATGATATGAAAAGGCCGTTGATAGGGTGCTAGTGAAAAAAATGACAGTGGAGCCAAGAACAGACTCTGATTTAGACACTGAAGGTGATGATGTGCATGGAGTGACCGACACGCTCACTCCAGAGCACAGGGACTTTTGGTCAGGTAATGCAGTCGTCGGTGGAGCACACACGGTCCTGGCCTAAACCACAATCAGGGTCACGGCTCTGCGAGACAGTCGCAACAATTTTGAGATCAATTCCTATGGAAAATATTAAAGGCCTCTCCTTGGATGAGGCCATGGTGTGTCCCTACCTGACTGCTGTAGACCAATGGATTTGAATTACAAATACTACTTTCCCAAGCTCTTCCTGAGAGCTTCTCGTTGTGGGAGATCTGCTGCTAGGACCTCGGGGATGGGACCCGGTCCGTGTTTGAGAGGGACATTGGGTGGGGGAGTGAATTCCTCTGCTCTGAGATGCCACTTGGGAGCTCTGCAGAATGAAGGACAATCAACTTCAAGAGTGTTTGGTTTCTACCAACTGCTGGAAAAAATCCACAGGGAGCATTCCTGCACCTCTTGAGGACGCCAGTTAAACACACCTTCCTTGAGGACTCTACTGTGAGGGAGAACCCAGCTGGGAAAGTGGAGCCAGCTCTGAGCTGTTCATGGGGCAGGTGGCCTGGAGGGCTGACGGGCACAGAGGGAGGGGGTCCACGACCCTCAGCCACCTGCCAGATGGCAACAGGGAATTTTTAGAGTAAAGCATGTCGCCATCCTCAGAAGCAGTTTCAGATGATTGAGTTAGGTTATCAAGGTCATTCACGTAATTAATTTGTTCTTTGACCTACACATAAAAAATACTGGTTCACAAAGTCCTCAAAATATGTATAAAATATACCAAGTGTACAAAGGTGATAAATATCTTCATCAAAGCAAAAGCAGAGGCTTCTTAAAAGAACAGGTTTTTATCAACAGGATAACTTTATCAACAGAGTTTCTAAATTATGTTTTCAAAGTAAATGTCTCTTCAGCAAAGGAAGATTTTCTATTTTGCCACTATTCCTTTTACAAAGTATTTTTTAGAGGATAATACATTTTTTTTTACTATACCTTCTTCTTTTCATATGCTGTTTTCCTTGCAGGCCTAAAAAAAACAAATGATTCTTTTCAGGCTAAAATTTAATAACTCGAAAATATAAATAACACCTAAATGTTTGTTTTTTATATAACATCTTTGCATTCATAAGTAATTTCTATAAAAGGATGAAACAACAAAAAAGAGTAGCATTAAGGGACAAATAAAATACACCTGTAATATTAATAAAACATTAAATTTAGATCAAAGGAAAAGGAAAAACCTAACACTACTTGCGTTATGTGATAGAAGCAGTATACCAGGGTTTTTTGCAGTTGTCATTTTTAATAAGAACTAACTTTTATGGCAATAAAACCTATTTCGGAAGTATTCCCTAAGTCCTTATAAGAAAGAAACCCATTTTTTTATCACCATGATATTAGCTTTTTGAGGGCTTATTATGCAACGGCTATGCATTATTACAAGCATTTGACATGTCTTAAAGGCTTTTAATCCTCGCGATCATTCTGGGAGATAGGTAATATATTAGATCCTTTAGTTAGGAAGAAATGGAGCAAAGAAAGGCTGAAGAACTTGCCCAAGACCACACAGCAGTTCACCAACAGCCCAGAATTCAAACCCAGGAAATCTGGCCTGAACACTGCTGTTCCAAAATATGCTGAGAAATTGATATTGAAAAGTCTTTTTAAGTAATATGATACCAAATGAATCTATATTATTATTTCATGTCTAGCTATAACTACAAATGATAATTCTGAATCTTAAAACATATTTCTAACAAAACAAAAAGACTTTAGATGTAGGCAATATTGGAAATCTATTTCAATAAAGATTTGTTTTTTGTAAAGAAATTCATCAATACACATTCATTCAACCATTCTGCTGTTTCTTTATGCATCTGACATACACTTATTGAGCACATAATATGTGTTAATGAAACTTTTAGTACAGGAAGCATGGTTTTGTCATTTAGATCTTTATCATCCAAAGTAATAAACAGAAGCCCAAGCACTGCAGATGTTAATTGTTTCTATTGAAAATAAACAAAATCCTCCCCTTTTCCCTGGAAGCTATAAACAACTATGAAGTTAATATGATGTGATGTTTCAGAGCACCTTACAAAATCATAGCTACCCACGATGATACTATCAACTAGAATCATCAAGGAATGATTAAATCCTATTCAGTATAACCTAAGTATTTGTAAATTCATGATTATATAATTTTAAAAAATCTATGTATGATAGAATTAACTTAAGTAATCATCTACGTATTCATTTACATAAGAAAATTATGCTTCAGAGCCAATGAACAAGGCCTTACCAAAATCTACATATGAACAGAAGTACATATGTACATAATAATCATGTATAATAATAATAATGTACAATTAACTTATTGTAATAGTTTAAAGATAATGTCATACAATCAATAAGCTTTCTAATTTGGAAATGCAAATAAGATAAAACTCAGGAAACACTTCCTCCTCTGGCTCATTTCCAACAGCATACACACTCTACAAGCTCCCCTCTTAACATAAAACAAGAAACTCTTTTGAACTCCACATTCCTCTTCAGTTACCATCCAGGTCTCCATTGCCTGTCCCAGTAAGTATTCCCGACAGAGCTGTTTATGTGTATTCACTACAGTCCAGCTTCCAAGTGGACTATTTACTGAAATGACTTCTGGCCAAAGCCACGAATCCTCTCCTTAACCTTTCTGCAGTGTTCATCCAGTAGAGTTGAGGATTCTCTTCTCTTGGCCTGTATACTATATTATGCTGCTCTATTTCCAGAAGAAGTATTCAGTGCTAATATTTCTTCCCCTAGAAATAAAGAATTTGTCCATGTTACCTGCCATCATCTTGATCCACTTCCCTTAAAATGCCGTCATCATTCACGTGCAGCAGGCCACCAGTTAGTGAATCGGTCTTTTCAAATATTGGTGCAATCACACGTTCTTCCGGTGTCCATTTGTCATCATTCTTTTTATTTACTCCCTTTCTGTGCACACCAGGATCGCTACTTTAAAAAGTCCAAAAAAAAGCCAATGTTTTCAAATAATTCGACTAATAAAGAATAAAAAACCAATTCTTGTAAAATTCCAACTCTTACCCATATTAAGTCATATGAAGTACCAACCATATGCAAGAAAACAAATTCTTCCTTCAAACAGAGATATATAATTATGATACAATATGATATGTAAGAGTTGGCATATGAAAGTGATAAGTGAAATAAGGAAGGATTTGCAGAAGAAGTGAAGACAGAAGGTCAAAAGGAAGAGAAAAGCGAGAAATCATTCTACTGGGAGATTAGAATGTGAGTACACAGATCAGGCACACGGCATCTAGGTTGTTTCCTAGGAACCTGGAAGGAAAAGTACAAAATACATGGAAGAAAGTAGAGAGATGCTCTGGAAAGACACTGGGAAGAACCTCAAGGGCTACACTGAAAACCTGGAGTCCACTGCCTAAACACCACGACTCTTAGACATGGGAGTCATAATTAGATTTACACTATATTTTTTTGTTTTGCTTTTAAATACAGTAATGTTTAATTTAGGAATTTCCCTGGTACTCCAGTGCTTAGGAATCTGCCTGCTGATGCAGGGGGCACAGGTCCGATCCCTGGTCAGGGAAGATAGCACATGCCACAGAGCAATGAATCCTGTGCTCCACAACCACTGAAGCCAGCACCCTGGAGCCCACGCTCAGCATCAAGAGAAGCCACTACAATGAGAAGCCCAAGCACTGCAGATGTAAAGAACCAGCACAGCCAAATAAATTAAAAAAAAAAAAAAAAACCCTCAAAGAAAAAGGTAACACTTAATTTAGATGATTTTTAAAATGACATGTGGCACATCCACCATGAAAGAAGAAATCAAATTTAGGCGGGGCGGGGGCAGTTTACTTGTAAACCACCCACATGGGTGACATCAGCATCATGGATGAAAGGCAGGTGCCTCATCGGCTCTCCCGCCACCAACAGCAATCTGGCTCCATCCATGGACATACTCAAAGTGCTAGGAGAAAACTGCCAACCAAGAGTACTCTATCCAGAAAAGGTGTCTTTCAGAAATGAAGGAGAAATAAAAACTTTCCCAGACAAAACAAACCTGAGGGAGTTCTTCACCACTAGTCCCGCCTCATGAGAAACGCTGAAGGAAGTCCTCAGACTGAAATGAAAGGATGCTCATTAGTGACATAAATTTACCTTTACAACACACTGGTTAAGGCAAGTATGCAGTCAACTCCAGAATACTCTAATACTGTAACACGGTGGTATGTTAACAAAGGAACTCTAGTATTGAGGCTAAAGGACAAGAGTATTCAAAATAACTATATCCCTAGTGAAATATAAAATTCATAAATCACAAACATTAGCTCAAGTTAGAAATGATTTTACAGGAAAGTAACAAATGACCTACTGTTAAATTTTGATATAGGCTTACCTATCAGAACCTTTATTCTCCATAGCAGGAAACGCCTGCTTGTTATTTCCTCGACTCCTTCTCTGCTCAATCAGTCGCCTCTCATCAGCAGCATCTTTGTGCTTCTTTTCTTCTTCAACCTTTAATGAAAGTTTGACACTAAGAATAATTGCTATTACTTAATTCTAGAGACTCTGTTTTCAGTTTATTATTTGACTCAGTATTGGCCCTGATTTTAAGTGATAAAAATATATTTGTGCTTACATAAATTTTATCACTTACAAGTCACTGAAATTTTTGTAAAATGTGCTTCTTTCTGAGGGAAAGAAACAAAATTCCCAAAATTTCAAGAAAGGCTTTTTTAATAAGATACAATTATTCACATCCAGTCTTCCCCATCTGACTGGCAGAGATAGAGAAATAAAAACACACAACATCTGTCCTCTTTGGTCTTTACCACCTGGATTTTCCATTAAACAGTCAGATGTAGAGGATGTGACACCTTAGTGCCTCAGAGACAGAAAGGAAACTTTCTTCTTTCTGCACTAAAGCTATTCTTTCCCCACTGCCTTTTCTAATTCTTTTTTCATTTGGATCCAGGAGATAGCAAAACCCTGATGGTTTTCACTGAAATATATGAACCAAAGTTTACCAAAACACAAGGAGCAGAATGAAACTGAGGAGGTGTTAGTGTGGAATTCTGGAATATAAGTAATGCTTCCCAATTCCACATTCAGTAACCATCAAATTTTATAGCTAGAGGGTATAGAAATAACTATCTACCTTTGCCCCACTATTTACCAATAACAGCTTTAAAATTAAAAAAAAGGTTAAATGAGTTGTTCAAAGCCCCTAAAGTGGCATTCCCTAACATTTTATGGCACCAAAAGAGATGATACAATTCTGTACTCTTGAATCTGATAAAATTACCAAATGAATTCCTCAAATGAATCAGGTAAGTTAAAACCATGACTTTGGCAAAGTAATTTAATTCATTAGTTGGAGTAGGGTTCATTCCCCTTTTTCTTTAAAGGAGAATAGCTACATTTTTTTCTTTTTTTGTCTTACACAAAAGAGCAAGCAAGTTTAAAAACCTACTACTGAAGAAAGAAAAATTTCACAGCATCTAAATATATGAAAATACTCATTTCTGTCCTATTACCATAATAAGCATTTTGTGTAATGAAAAGGTTTAATTGTTAAACACCAATTCAAGATGCTACAAGAGGACTCTGTTTTAAAATTGATCGTAAAAGACAAGTTTTAATTTGTAGAAGAGAAATGTTTATGTGAGGATGAAATTATGAGGCATTTTAAAGTACTACTATGACATAAGAAAGAAATAGAAAACCCTATTTGAAAAGATCTTATTCAAAATTGATGGCGAAATCAAAAGCTTTGCAGACAAAGCAAAAATTAAGAGAATTTAGCACCACCAAACCAGTCTTACAACAAATACTAAAGGGATTTGCAGCCAGTAAACACAAGAGAAAGGAAAGACCTACAAAAACAAACCCCAAACAATTAAGAAAATGTCAACAGGAACATATATATTGATTATTACTTTAATATAAATGGATTCAATTCATCAACCAAAAGATACAGAATAACTGAATGAATACAAAAACAAGAGCCAAATATATACTGCCCATAAGAGACCCGCTTCAGACCTAGAGACACATACAGACTGAAAGGAAATGGATGGAAAAAGATATCCATTTGAATGGTAACCAAAAGATAGCCAGTGTGGCAACTCTTATTTCACACAACATAGACTTTAAAAATTATAACAGACAAAGAACACTACATAATGATCAAAGGATCAATCCAAGAAGAAGATATAACAATTGGAAATATTTATGCCCCCAACATAGAAGCACCTCAATACACAAGGCAAACACTAACAGGCATAAGAGGGGAATTCAACAGCAACACAGCCATAGTGGGGGACTTTAACACCCCACTTACACCAGTGGACAGATCATCAAAACAGAGAATCAATAAGGAAACACAAAACTTCAATGAAACATTAGACCCAATGGATCTAATTGATATCTTCAGGACTTTCCATCCAAATGCAGAAGAATACACTTTGTTCTCAACTGCACATGGAACATTCTCTGGGATAGACCACATCTTGGGCCACAAATCAAGCCTCAGTAAATTTAAAAAATTGAAAATATATCACGTATCTTCTCTGACCACAACACTATGAGACTAGATATCAACTACAGGAGAAAAATGTAAAAAAACACAAACTCAGGGAGATTAAACAATTCATCACTAAATAACGAAAAGGTTATTGAAGAAATAAGAAGGGAAATCAAAAGATTCCTAGAAACAAATGATAACAAAAACACGACCACCCAAAACCTATGGGATTCAATAAAAGCACTTCTAAGAGAGAAGTTGATAGCAGCACAATCCTACCTCCAGGACAAGAAAAACTTTGAACAGGCAACAGTCTACATTTAAAGCAGCTAGAAAAAGAACCAAAACCCCCCAAAGTCAGCAGAAGGAAAGAAATCATACAGATCAGAGCAGAAATAAATCAAAAAGAAAATGAAGGAAACAATAGCAAAGATTAATCAGACTGAACACTGGTTCTTTGAGAAGATAAGCAAAATGGACAAACCACTAGCCAGACTCATCAAGAACAGAAGGGAGAAAAATCAAATTGACAAGATTAGAAATGAAAAAGGAGAAGTTACAACAGACAACACAGAGATGAAAAGGATCATAAGAGAATGTTATGAGCAACAATATGCTAATAAAAGGGACAATCGAGAGGAGATGGACAGATTCTTAGAAAAGTTCAACCTCCCAAAACTGAATCAGGAAGAAATAAAAATTACAAACAAGCCAATTACAAACACTGAAATAGAAAGTGTTATCCAAAATCTCCCCAAAACAAAAGCCCAGGACCAGATGGCTTCACAGGGGAATTTTATCAAACATTTAGAGAAGAGCTAATGCCTATTTTTCTGAAACTCTTCCAAAAAATTGCAGAGGAAGGAACACTTCCAAACTCATTCTATGGGGCCACAATCACCTTGATACCAAAACCAGGCAGAGACAACACAAAAAAGAAAATTACAGGCCAATATCACTGACAAACACAGATGTAAAAATCCTCAACAAAATTCTAGCAAACACAATTCAACAACATATTCAATAGCTCATATACCATGATCAATTCGGGTTTATGCCAGGGATGCAAGGATTCTTCAATATACACAAACCAATTTCAATGTGATGCACCATCTTAACAAATTGAAAAATAAGAACCATATGATCATCTCAATAGAGGCAGAAAAAGCCTTTGACACAATTCAGCACCTGCTTATGACAAAAACGCTTCAAAAAATAGACACAGGAGGAACCTTCGTCAACATAGTAAAGGCCGTATAGAATAAACCCACAGCAAACATTATTCTCAGTGAGGAAAAATGAAAAGCATTCCCTCTAAGATCAGGAACAAGACAAAGTTGTCCATTCTCAGCACAGTTATTCAGCATGGTTTTGGAAGTCCTAGCTATGGCAATCAGTGAAGAAAAAGAAATAAAAAGAATCCAGATCTGAAAAGAAGAAGTAAAACTCTCTCTTTTGCAAATGAAATGATACTACACATAGAAAACCCAAAAGAAACTATCTATTTTCTAGTAAAAGAAAATTACTAGAGCTAAACAATGAATTTAACAAAGTTGTATGATACGAGGTCAATACACAGAAATCACTTGAATTCCTATATACTAACAATGAAAAATCAGAAAGTGAAATTAAGGAGCCAATCCCATTCGCCACTGCAACAAAAAGAATAAAATATCTGGTAATAAACCTACCTGAGGAGACAAAAGACCTGTATATGGAAAATTCTAAGACACCGAGGAAAGAAAAGAAAGACGACATAAACAGGTGGAGAGATATTCCATATTCCTGGGTAGGAAGAATTAATAGTGTGAAAATCACTATATTACCAAATGCAATCTACAGATTCAGTGTGATCACTTTCAAATTACCAATGGCATTTTTCATAGAACTAGAACAATGTATACAATGGACTATTACTCAGCCATAAAGAGAAACACATTTGAGTCAGTTCTAACAACGTTGACAAACCTAGAGCCTATTCTCCAGAGTGAAGCGAGTCAGAAAGAGAAATATAAATATCATATACTATTCACATATACATGGAATCTACAAAGATTCTGAATCTACAATGGTACTGATGGATTTATTTGCAGGGCAGCAATGGAGAAACAGATATAGAGAACAGACTTATGGACATGGGGGGAGAGGAAGTGGGGAGAGGGTGAGATGGATGGAAAGAGTAACATGGAAACTTACAATTCCTTATGTAAAATAGATAGCCAATGGGAATTTGTTGTATGACTCAGGGAACTCAGAAAGGGACTCTGTGACAATCTAGAAAAGTGGGATGGGGAGGGAGATGGGAGGAGGATTTGGGAGGGAGGGGACATGGGTGTACCTATGGCTGATTCTTGTTGATGTTTGACAGAAAACAACAAAATTCTGTAAAGTGATTATCCTTCAATTAAAAAATAAATACATTTTCTAAAAACCCCATTTGAAAATTTCATCGTTTTCTTCTTTTTACCCTGTAAACAGCACATAACAGCTCTAATTTTCTTTCTATGCCTTCAATGGCAGATAAAGGTTGAAGGAACAATCTAGATATAAAAAAAGTAGTAAAACTATGATTATCCAAATTGGAGATTTAAAAGTTTTCAAATACATCTATGATTACCAAGCAGAATTCAATATTCACGGAATCAGGAAAGAACAAATGAGCTGAAAAAATCAAGTAATCACAATGACTGAGTTTTAGATATGGAAGAATTTGCATTTTAGTTTAACATGTGTAACAAAGAACTGACATGCTAATTTAACACCTATAAATACTGAAGCTAATAAAGTTTCTTAAAAATAAAACTTGAAAATAACTTCTTAACTTAAAAAAATACTTCTTAAAAATAAACTTCTTAAAATTTTATTCTTTAATAAAATTCTTAAAATGGAATATACATATTACTAGAGATATTTTTTAAAGTAAAAACTTATCTTTCTGAGATAATTTTATAAACTCTGTTGGTAATTCTTTCCTTATAATTTTATAACAAGTAGTCTACATAAGAAAAAAATCATGAATTGTGATTTCATTCATTCAATGTGTGTGACTTGCAGATATTAGGAAAAGATAAATCAGAATCTCTCTGGGGGTGGGGCGGGGTGGAGTTCTACATTTTTTTCTTTAAGACTGTTGCAGCTTAAAATTTTCTCATGTCATGAAGAGAGTTTAAGAATCTCATTTATATAATTATAAATTATAATTTTAGTAAAGGACAAGATAAAATGCTTATTTCCTCTTTATTTTCAAAAAGATTCAAAACCTCCACCAAGATTATACCAACCAGTAAGATAAATTAGTTAAGTACATTCAGTATGTATCAAACAGTAAGTTAGTAACCGCAAGAAACAGAAGGGCCACAAATTTTTAATTCATAATATATCTGCTAAGGCCTAAAATAGAGCTCATCTAGAATTGCCTATGAATGAAAGTTTTGCTAGATTAAATAGAAGACATCGCTTGATTAATTTCAAAGTGAGAATTTTTTAAAAAAGAGAAATTACTTCAAATTGAAATGAACTTCCAGAGGGAACTATATTCAATATAGATATATACATATACAAGTGTAACCAGGTCACATTGCTATACACCTGAAACTAACACAGTATTGTAAATGACTACACTTTAAAGAAAAAAACAAAAACAACCACCAACCTCAAAAACAACCACCAAAAAAGCTAAGTATCAAATTTTCTTTCAGGTCTTCATAAAAATCAGCTATATGTCATTCAGAAGAGTATAAGTATTGAGTTTTCACAACCTCACTTTCTCCTAAGTTGATGTAAATTACTTCCACGGCTAAAATGAAGGGATGGAAAAGAAGCCTCCTGCCCCACTGGGATGGCACACAGCAGCAGTTACTATTTCAAAAGTCCCTGATGAGGACTCCCCTGGTGGACCAGGGGCTATGACTCCAGGCTCCCAATGCAGGGGGCCCAGGTTCCACCCCTGGACAGGGAACTTCATCCCACAGGCTGCAACTGAGAGTTCCCACAACTAAGACTGCACGCAGTCAAATAAATAAATGCTTTAAAAAAAAATAATAACAACAAAAAAAAATAATAACAAAAAAAAATAAATAAAATGAAAAAATAATAACAAAGTCCTTGATGGACAAGAAACTATGCTGAGGTCACTTATCTGAGGCAGGTGAGTATTTAAAGGACGAATCCCCCATTTCCTCCTTAGTCTGATATATTATGCTTCAAAGTCAGCTAGAGGTTGGGTTAAGCAAAGGCTATTTGCAGGCTTAAAACAAAAATATTAACAATAATGGAAATAAAAATAGTCACCGAGGCACTTAATGATGTTGACAAGCATGTGCTCTTCACGAAATGAAATGCTATATATACACACAGCCGCCTTTGAAGGATGCATTACTATTTGCCTTTTTGTTCCAGGAAACTTATTTGCTGATGATAAGTACTGTGCCCAGGGTCATAACCCTAATAGGTAGGAAAGCTAGGAGTTGAACCCAGCCTGAATCTAAAGCCCATCATTTTCGTCTGTATCATCCACCTCTGACTTATCTTTGTTAAAGGAACTGTTTATCCAATTAAACCTATCATTCTTCCTTCTACCTTCATTTAAAATGAAAACATCAAAATGTACTAGAAATGAAAAAGGATAAAAACTGGTGAGCCCACAGTATCTGGGGACAGGGATTACTCATCACTTTTTTGTTGCTGCTTAGTCACTAAACTGTGAAGGACTCTTCTGCAATCTAATAACATCAGTATATTTCAGAGAAAGTAACTGAAAGCAAAGAGTCACCCAAAAGACAAAATCAAGTCCTTTATGTTTAGTATGCATCTTTTAAGGAAAAATATATACGAAGTAGAGGTTAAACGATCGTTATAAAATAATTAAGAAATTCAATACTGTCATAAGGTAAACTGAAAAGCAGAATCCATATTTTATAAAGCTAATGAAACTAGTATGAAACCCCTCAGCTACTACAAGATCAACCAGAAAAAAGAATAGGTTGCATATGACATCACTCAATATTATAAAGGAATATGAATCCTGCTATATATTCCTGCTATATAGTTTTTCACGATTCCCAGTCAGAATAATTGATTTTCTACCTAACTGATGAAGTGTTGATCACAAATGAAACCTGTTATTAATTTAATCTTGATCTTAGCACCTGAGAACAGCACTAAGGTTTTTAAAAAGAAAAAGAACAACTGTACCTTTTCATCTTATCAACCGCATGTATATCTGCTTCTTTTTTTACTAAAAATTCCACCATTTGCTGTTTCCTTTCACTTATGCCAAGTAAGAGTGGTGTAAGGTCATCCTGTAAAACAGGAAAAACCATTTCTAATGTACACAGTTAACCTATTTCTAAAGTGAACGGAAAATCATGCAATAGATTCTCTGAACTTAAACATATAATTCAGAAAGTAAATAAAAGGGAGCCCCTCCTCCTCATCCCCTGGCGCGCCTTCTATCAAGATGCTCCTCCTCCTGGCCTTCCCTGGGGGTCCAGGGGCTAAGACTTGAGTTCCCAAGGCAGGGGGTCCAGGTTCCATCCCTGGTCAGGGAACTAGATTCCACGTGCCGAAACTAAAGATCCCACGTGCCACAACTAGACCCAGTGCAGCCAGATACGTCTTTCAAAAAGATAACTAATAAAATGCTCCTCCTCTACCTCTTCCAAAGATGAACCACAGAGTCATTTTCTAAAACTCACTTTCAACATTTACTGGTTCCAAGGATCTTTGCTTCTATCATAGTATTTATCAGGAATATTGTAGTATTTACTTGCTCTATTACTAGTCTCAACACTCCTCCAGAGAGAATCAATCAGCTACTAAATCAACTGCATATTTTAGGAACAATGCTGAGGCAGGACTATATAATATTATCTGTAGCATGCATAACCTATCCAAGGATGACCAGGAGTAACCTCATGAGGTTTACAGACATTCCAATGGGAATATTATCCTCTACATGAACACGCAAAGAGAAAGGTTGTTTTGTGTTTTTTTTTCTTCCAAAAAACCAACTGTGGGCACCATGTTTTTTGGCTTTCTCAGCAAAGTCTCCTGAAATTTAATCTTACTCACTCTCCTTTGCTTGTTCCTTCCCCCGCCCTTAAGTTAACCTGACAGGTCAGCTTTAGCTAGATGCTGTTTTGACACAGAACAACACTGCTTCTCTTCAAAGACCTTTCTTGACGACTCTCATGTAATTACCTCCAGATCTCCTGGAGGAAGCTTCCTTAATCCCAGTGTTCTGGTCTCTGTCTTGCTTTACTGCTCTTAGTTAAAGATTACAAGGTCAGTTCAGTTCAGTTCAGTCACTCAGTCGTGTCTGACTCTTTGCGACCCCATGAATTGCAGCATGCCAGGCCTCCCTGTCCATCACCAACTCTCCGAGTTCACTCAGACTCATGTCCATCGAGTCAGTGATGCCATCCAGCCATCTCATCCTCTGTCGTCCCCTTCTCCTCCTGCCCCCAATCCCTCCCAGCATCAGAGTCTTTTCCAGTGAGTCAACTCTTCGCATGAGGTGGCCAAAGTACTGGAGTTTCAGCTTTAGCATCATTCCTTCCAAAGAAATCCCAGGGCTGATCTCCTTCAGAATGTAAGTTACCAATAAATATGCACTCAGCGTTTTCTCAGGGAGTTGCTCTTCCGTGAATTCTCCCTGCGCTCTCTCTCATAATCCTGTGTGTTTGGGAGACTCATTCAGTGTGAAACTGCCACAACCAACTTAAAATTCTAATTTGAAAAATTCAATCCCATCCTTAAGAAATTCTTTTAAAATATGAAACAATTATATATTAATTAGACTGTATTTAAAATCTTGAAATAGTTATCAAAATAAACTATAAAACAAGAATTGGAAACTCAAATGCTTATGGAGGGAAAGCTGGTGGCCTGAGTAAGTGAAAAAGCCGGATGAGGCTGGCAAACCTGTGAACACGCGCCCCATACAGAAGGGGAGGCCTCCACACGCAGAGTGAACAGGGCGGCCTCCACACGCAGACCAAACAGTAGAATGGGCTCAAGGGGGACCAGATTGAGTTCTCCAAGAAGCCTGAAATGCAGACTTCCGCATGAGTTTGCTAAGTTTTACATGTTGACTCAGTCTGTGGAGGTAGGTAAGCTAAACATATCCAAGGACCACATTTGCTCTGTAGCCCACTTGTGGTTTCACGTTTTGCTGTTTCCAAACAGGTGGGCATAAAGCAAATATTTGTATGTGAAAGCTTTCCTTTCTTTAGTATCATGTGTTTCACAAGAAAAGTGGGTCTCAATATGTAATAAAAATTGCTGTTGACTCATAATTTTATTAAAATAAATTTAAAAAACAAGACTCAAAATTCCCACTTTAAGAATGTTTCCACTGCTTGTTAAAACTACAATCTGTTTCTAGAATTCCCCCAGATTATTAACCAAATGAATAATAAGTTCCTAAGACTGCTGAAACTAAATTATTAAAAGAATCCCCATCTGTACTAACTTCATGGGTTTTGATGTTTAAAGCTGTCGTCTTGCTTATGCCAGGGCTCAGCAAATCTAACACACACACTGCAAGAGTCTGTCCTGCTGACACCAAAAGAAGGCTCATGAGTTACTATTACTGCAGTCAGGAACACACTGTTGGTAACAAACATCTGTCGACCTAATGACCTGGTTGATAACAGAAGGTGTAAAATTCTTAAAGGGTCAGACTCTACAGATGAAGTGACTTTGCCATGAGCAAATCTCTACAGACTCTTGGAGTGTCACTGAATAATTAGTGGTTGGAAGAAAAAGGAGTTATATTATTCAAGCCAATAGATTTTGCCAAAAATATCCCTTTTAACTTCTCAATCACAGAGGCAGAGGAAAAAGTCTGGCTAATATTGTTGCAAAGGAGGGAGCTGATGGAAGTAGCCAGCATTGATCAAACTCCAACTCTTCTATCGATTACTTATTTTTGAGATAGGTGCACTTAGAAATTATCCTTAATCACTCCATAGTTCTTCACCAAGGATCGTATCAGAATCTCAAGGAAATATTTCTAAATACACATGTCCAGGCTTTCCTTGATTTATTTCATCAAAATCTTCAGGGAACAGCCTAGGCTTGTAAATTTTTTTATAAACTTTCCCAAGTGATTGTGGTTTTCACCAGCACACTCTAGCTGAGAATTAGCGCAGCAAACATTCCAGTCTCATCTCTCACCCACATGGCCAATTCCTTCTCTTACTTGAGGATTTGAAGAAAAAAGAAAAGTATAAGAGGTAAGAGTCATCAAAACAGAACTAAATTTTCCTGGGTAAATAATGGTAGAACAGGGACTAATAAACACAAAAGGCAACCTGATCTCATTGTTTATAAACCCCTTACTTTCCATCAAGACCTTCTAGATTGAGAGCAGAGTCCAGACTCTTGTCTAACTGGCTGTTTCTGCCAGAATAGGATAATATTTCTGTTAAATATTTGTTCTTCTCTTTTTTTCCCAACTTAATCACCTCCTGTTCACTGCTGATCTGATTTCTGCAAAGTCTTCCTAAAATTGGTATCTAGGCAAGTCTCCAATTCACTCAATCTCTTTCTCAAAATAACAACTATTGTCCCTGAGACTGAAAAGCACCTTACCGAAATATATAAACTGAAGGGGAAAAAAAAAAACCAAAACCCAAAACCTTGGGACTTCTGTGGTGGTTCAGTGGCTGGGTCTCAGTGCTCACAGTGCAGGGGGTCTGGGTTCAATCCCTGGTCAGGGAACTAGATCCTGCATACTGAAACTAAGACCCAGCACAGCCTAATAAATATTAAAAAAAACACCTCTTCTTGGCATACCCCAACTGCCAAAATTCCAACTTGATCTGCATTTTTCACCTGCTCGCTCCTTTGCCTTTCCTTTTAGCCTCTGAAGCCTTGGGCAATGAGAGAGAAATCATTTTTATATAAATCATTTTTTCGTAAAATTGGAATGTGTTAGCAGCAGCAAGATTTCTATTATGTTGTCAAATGCTTGTTTGAGTTTTAAGACAAAGTCTATTTCCAAGGCAAATTTTGCTTTACTGTGTTATTTTAGACTAATTAGAAAAAAAAAATTTTTTTTTCAGTAAGGGAAAAATACTTGGAAAAAGTTTTACCTTTAACAAGTGCAGTGTTATCACAAATATCTGCCATCAACACAAAAAAGAATGCTCTACTCCCTAATGCTTCTTGAGCAATATCATGATTTAAAGTGATATCTTAGACAATCAAGTGCTTTCAAAATATTTTCACTCAGGGAAGGCTGGAGCTTCCAAACAAGGAAAACTGAGCCCACCTGTGAGAGTTGGGGAGCTCTCTCTGCAGCTCCTGGCCGAGCTGCAGCCACAGGAGAAAGAGCAGGAGGGGCAGCTTCACCATCATCAGCTGCCCACACTCAGCTGCAGCCCCGCTGAGCGCCCCCCAGGGCTGAGCGTGGGAGACCCACTTGTACCTGGAGAACCAAGTGGTCACCAGCACAAGTGAACACCCTTGCTGGGTGTCAAACGTGACCTGACCCACGTGACCAGATCTCAGAACCGGGGTCCTGGAGGGCTCAGGGCTCCAGGCCTGCTGCCTCCCCAGCCCACTTGCACCCCCCAGCTCCCCCTGCTGGGCACTGGTTCTCCTTCCTCCTACCCCCATCCCTCCTCCAGCAGCTGAGCCCATTCCCTGAGCCGCTGGAAGCAGCTACCCATCACATTACTTCACTCCCCCCAAGCCTTCATTTTTTGTAGGACTGAGCGCCGAAGAATTGATGCTTTTGAACTGTGGTGTTGGAGAAGACTCTTGAGAGTCCCTTGGACTGCAAGGAGATCCAACCAGTCCATTCTGAAGGAGATCAGCCCTGGGATTTCTTTAGAAGGAATGATGCTAAAGCTGAAACTCCAGTACTTTGGCCACCTCATGCGAAGAGTTGACTCATTGGAAAAGACTCTGATGCTGGGAGAGATTGGGGGCAGGAGGAGAAGGGGACGACAGAGGATGAGATGGCTGGATGGCATCACTGACTCGATGGACGTGAGTCTGAGTGAACTCCGGGAGTTGGTGATGGACAGGGAGGCCTGGCGTGCTGCGATTCATGGGGTCGCAAAGAGTCGGACACAACTGAGCAACTGATCTGATCTGATGTGAGCCTATCACCCACTCCTGAGCACGTTCTAGTGGGAAAATCTTCCTTCTGGGGTAGAAGGGTGGCTGAGGGAGCTTTGCCCTTTCTGTGGGCTCTGATATTTTCCACCCACCTGCTGGCGTGACTTTGGAGTTGTTTCCATGGTAACAGGGCCTGCTGGACACTACTCAGTCTACCTATTTACATACTGTTATCAATAAAACACTTCTCGTTTAGAAAAATGGTTTGCAAATATTTTGTGAATAAAGTTAGTTGAGCTATACCTCGTTCCTGGCTTCTATATTGGCGTTATAGGAAAGCAGCTTTGCCGCGAGTGATACATTCTGGCAAAAGACAGCATAGTGGAGAGCGGTGTTGCCATTGACATCCGTGACATTTGGGTCGGCACCATGCTCCAGCAGAAGAGCCTCACACTCCTCTTCTTGACATTCTATGGCCTGTCAGTGTTGTGCCAAGAAACAAGAGTGTGAATTCTAGGAATTCAAAGTAAATAGTCCACAAGCTTCACCAGTTCCCTATATTTCAATGAGATACATTCATCTTTAGTCTCAGTAGTTAAATCACATCCATCTCATGTGGACACGGCTCGCTGCCCCATACCTTCATCAGCGCGGTCTTGTTTTCACTGTCACCGAGGTTAAGCTGGCATTTTCTCTCCAGGAGGAGAGCTACCACCTCTGAATGGCCATTGGCACAGGCCAAGTGGAGCGCAGTCCTATGAAAGCAAGACAAGTTTTTAGGAAACTGTAGTGTAACTGTTTCAAAACAAATAACTGTTTGTGTGATTGAAAACACTCAATAGCATGGTACTCCTATCCCTCTGAAACAAATATTTCATTTTCTTCTGGAGAAAGAGCAGCATATATTAGTTTAGCTCCTCTTACACAGTAAAGAAAGTACAGTCTACCTGAATAGAATGCGTGAGACCTTGAGATTCAGCTCAACTTGGGTTTAAATTTGACTTTGTCACTTATTAGCCGTCACTCACCCTCTCTGTACCTCAATTTCCTCACCAACAAAATGGAGAGAGAGTACTAGTTATCTCACAGGACACTGATGCGATGCTTAAATGAGATCCACGCACAGGGTTTAGAACCATCCCTTGCACAGATAACAGCTAGTGATTGTTAGATTGTATTATCATATTTACTACTATTACTACTATCTTACAAGGACAACATCTGAATGAAGTCAAAGGATATGACACCTACTTTGCAGATATGTTTTGAAGATTAGAGACAACACTGTACTTCGATGATTCTAATGTGCTCATTTTCTCACATTTTAACGTCTCTGACATTGGAATATAATTTATAATTCATAGTCTTTACAACTATAAACTGTAGCATTTTTGTTTGTTCATGTCTCTTTTTTCCTGTTGGTTAATTCCCGTGAGGTGTTTCCATCTAAGCTTGCTTTAGAGATGACGTGTGTTATATATTATTATATCATACAGGTGCACCACACAGTGACCCACAGCTGTTACAGGTTACACTGCATTTAAGGGACTATAACATCTTAGCTATATTCACCATGTTGTACAATATGTCGTTGTAGCTTGCAGGACTTTAGTTCCCTCACCAGAGATCGAACCCTGGGCCCAGAGCAGTGAGTCTTAACCACTGGACGGCCAGGAAATTCCCAAGATTCCCTCGACTTCTGAAAAGACTGAAAGTGTCACAGGATACCAATCCTCACAAAAAATTCTAAATTAAATTGAAAATGACAAATTATTTTTATCTGTGCCACATTCCTATTAGTGCCAGAAAGACAAGTCCTGTCTGCTCATCCAACTTCCCTACACACAGCTTGATCTACAGAGATTTTTAAATTTGGGGGGTTGCTAAATCAACTTTCAGATTTCTTTTCTTCTTTTTATTTGGGGGTGGGGTGGGGAGGTGAAACCCAGGAAACTCCAGAATTCTTGCCTTTGAAATCATTCTTAGAAAGGTCTCTGGGGTGGGATATACGTATACTTACAACTGATTCATGATGTTGTACAGCAGAAACCAACACAACATTGTAAAGCAGTTACCATCTAATTAAAAAATATTAAGGTTAATAAACAGTAGAACTAGAAAAAAAAGGTCTTTGTCGGCACACAAAAAATGTATAGATAGGAATTTCAGTTTTCTTCTGGTACTTTTCTCACCCTGTGTATTTAAAATTTTTGATCCATACTCCATCTGAAACTTTTGGTGAGATAAAAATCTAGTTACTTTTCTCTAAATAGTTACCAGGTTATTTCTCCCACATCTACACATAATTTATCTTTCCTAATAGAAAATGCCACCCAGCAAATGTTGATACCTAAAAGGGCAAATCTTTGCCTACTACACAAAACTTTTAATTTCACCACAACTAAAGACAGCATGTGTAACCCCAAATCTTTAAAACCACAATGTGTTTATTGGTTTAAATATGGAAAGACCATAGATCCTAAGAAAATGTCCTCCTGTTCAAGGACACAGCCAGCTTCCTACTTCAAAGCTGTCTTTTAAGGTCCTTCAGCAAAGAACATATACACATAAGTGTACACTGATATAAAAGTGTAGCTGAAGAATTTTTAACCCAGAAGTTGGCCTGTCATGAGGATTATTTTTCTCACTATATAGTTTTTTGTTGAATTGTAGCTGAAGAATTTTTAACCCAGAAGTTGGCCTGTCATGAGGATTATTTTTTCTCACTATGCAGTTTTTTGTAATATATAACATTATGGTATAAAAATGTGTACATTAAAGATAAGATGCCGACAACATCAAAAATCTGTCCACTGCCAATATCCACAATGGACGATCCAAGGGAAGAAGAGTTTTCATAAATCACGTGAGAAAAACAATGTGAGAGCCAGGGAGTTCCAGAAGATTTCTTGAGGGCTGTAGAACTTGAGAGCTCTTTCTGCTGCTTCTGCTGCTAAGTTGCTTCAGTCGTGTCCAACTCTATGTGACCCCATAGACGCAGCCCACCAGGCTCCACCATCCCTGGGATTCTCCAGGCAAGAACACTGGAGTGGGTTGCCATTTCCTCCTCCAATGCATGAAAGTGAAAAGTGAAAGTGAAGTCGCTCAGTCGTGTCCGACTCTTAGCGACCCCATGGACTGCAGCTTACCAGGCTCCTCCGTCCATGGGATTTTCCAGGCAAGAGTACTGGAGTGGGGTGCCATTGCCTTCTCCTACTCATGAGTAGATCATGTTAATGCATGCATAACAACAAATGAAGAGGAGGAGAAGGAAGAAGGGAAAAAAAAGATGCTATTCATGTTTTATTTCAGTTCTGTGATTACTGTCATTCAGTTAAATCACTTTAAAACGACCAGTAAAGTGCTCTTTAAGGGGGATTATAAGTGGGTCTGAAAGCAGCTAAGGCTTTTGCAGCCTATCAAGTCTGTGGGGCGCTGGATCCCACAAAGGTGTCTGCGAGCCTTGGAGGGGAAACTCACAGGAGGGAGCCCTGCCAGGCCCTTCCTCCCACTTACCTGTTCTTCTTGTCCTTGTCATTCAGGCCATTCTTTCTGAGCAACAGAACCAGCTGCACTTTGGCTACGTTGCCTACGCTGGCAGCTTTGTGGATCTTTGTGAGGTCCCTGTCTCGGGTGTGGTACCCGGGCTGGAAGCTGGTTCTACGATGACCTCTGTCTCTCCCCAGGCTGATGGAGGAGTCTAAGGGCGACTCGCCCTTCTCACTCCTGTAGCCAAAAATCTTCTTCATCGCAGAGCCTATGGGCTCCAAACACACCTCACCTCCCCCTCGGCTCTTCACAGTCCCCTAAACCCAACACAAGCACTACAGGGAAGCCTGTAAGCTTAATGGTTTGCTTAACGGTTTGCTTAAGGTAAGCTCAACAGTTTGGAATCTTTCATCCCAGAATGATCGTTGCTAAGCGACACCTCTAAACACATTGCCCATGTGCCAGAATGCCCAGTGTGCATGTGCAAGAACTGGAAGTGCATTTTTCAAAAGAAGCAAACAATATCAATAAACCCTTACCTAAGGGAAGAAGGAGAGGAAACTGAAATAACCACAGAAAGGAAAGCGACATTACAACAGATACCTCAGAAGTAAAGAAGCATAATCATAAGGGGCCGTTATTACTCATGAACAATTACAAATTGGAAAACCTAGAAGAAATAGATAAATTCTGAGAAACATACACCCTGTCAAGACTAAAACAAGAAAAAATAGAAAAACTCAACACTCCAGTAACAAATAAGGAGATTCAAATATTAATTAAAAAAAAAAAACACAAAAACCTCCCAAAAGCTAAAAGCTTAGGACCAAATGGATTCAGAGCTCAGTTCTACCAACATTCAAGTAAGAATTAAAAGTAAGAATATGCAGAAAAAACACTTGACAAAATTCAAAACCCACTCATGATAAAGGCAACTTGTGTCCTCTTCGTGACTGGTGCTTTTCTGTACCAACCCTGGTTTTGTTTTGTGTTGTTTTTCTCTTCTTTCAATTTTCAGAGCTTCCCTCAATTACCCAGTCAGTTGGTGGGTCAGTCATAGGCCTGCCTGAGGTGGCTCGGCCAGGGCTGGTGCACACAGGCGGCCCCTGTGGTGAGAGCCCAGCGAGCCCTGCCCCCACCGTCCTGGGCTGTGTGCTTCCCAGGAGGCCACCCTCCCGGTCTCCCCCATGGGCTTCACCTGCTTCCCCGGCCAGCCCACAGCATCCCTCTCTCCAGCTTTCTAATCTGCCTGCTGGTCCTTCCCACCAACTCAGGCCACATGATTGAAACATGTGCTTTGATGCTCCAGGAATGTGTGTGGCACCCTGGGGCCAAATGCCTGGGGTTTTGAAGAACATTCTGCTTCTCAGTAGTTCTGCTCATTCAGTGAAGGCCATCACAGAACACATAACCAAAATATTTTTGTTGGTTTTTTTTTTTTTTTTTTTTGCTTGTTTAATGTTTTGGCTGTCCCTCTCAGCATGCTGAGATATTAGTTCCCTGACTGGGGATTGAAACTTTGCCCCCAGCATTGGCAATGCAGAGTCCTAACCACTGCACCACCAGGGAGATCCTAAACCGACGTATTCTTAACTTGCAGAGTCTGGTATTCTGCTCCTATGAATAAATACGCGCACACAGGAGGCACAGGGCGCGGCTGACCTTGTGGTCTGCTGGCCGTCTGGGCAGCGGGTGAGGACTGGCCGAGACCCCCAGAGCTTCCCACCGAGAGGCCACAGCTCTGTGCTCTGTGGGTGGTGAGACGCTGCCTCCTCCTGGCCTGATTTGCCGCATGGACACGTTCCTGAAGACGCATTTCCCCCTGGTGGAGGGAGGAGGTGACACTTTCGGAGAACATTTATGAACCAGTTCTAATATGTGTGATTTCTGGGCGTCTCATTGCTCTGAGGAAAGTGCTGAGCAGCTGAAACAATGAAGAATGGGGGGACCACAACAAGGGCAGGTGGGCCTCCGGACGCGGACCGAGGGATCTCAGGAGAGGAGAGGCCGAAGCCCAGTCAGGCCAAGGGCGCAGGTGCGGTGCTGGCTCACGACCTCAGGTGAGTGGTGAGTACGGAGCCCCAGGCGGGGGTCCACGTGCGGTCAGGCCCCCCTGGTTTCCCGAGTGTGTCCCCGCTGCCCACTCCCACCTGGCACGGCCTTTCTCTTCCCGCTGCTCCCTGCTCAGCAACCAGCCACAGCCTGTGTGTAGACAGAAACCAGCGCAGGTGCGGAGCCTGCGTGCAGGCCCCTGCTCCCTGCATGGGGTGCTCAAGCCTCCCGTTTCCTCCCTGTGAGTGGGAATGCCGTATCCTCTCCAGCAGCCCCAGGAATCCCACATGGGGAGAGTTTACAGGGCCAGACCCTGCCCATGATAACCTCACAGGGTCCAGGAACATGGTCAGCCCGCCATAGATGTCCTCTGTCACATGGAACTCAGCATCTTCCGCCCCAGACTCCTCCCTTGTCCTCAGTTTCTGTGGGTCGCCGGCATCACTGTTTCTCCTGGAGGCCTGGTTGGACCCAGCCTCCTCCTCTGATGCTCCCAAGGTCAGGGGCTGTGGGCCAGTTTTGGGTGAGGAGGACAGAAGGGAGGTGGTACGTGGTCCCTGGGAGCGTGACCACCTGTGTGAAACGGTCTGTTTTCCTGGCCTGGCCTTGCTTCCTGGGACCCTATGCCTTTCTCTCCCACTGGCCCCTTCTGGTTCCTTCCCTTCGAACCTGTGTTCTCTCTTGTCACAGCCCAGGCCGCACCCCCACTCCCCAGTCTCTCTGGCCACACAGGTTCCTGCAGAGGCAGTGTCATTTCTTCTCTGCCTGCGGAGTCCCCATTGCTCCACAGATGTGGGCAGGTAAGGAGGGAAGAAGGAAGTGCAGGGGTGTATTAGGGCTTAAGGGAGCCTCATGAATCCCTAGCTGAAGTCCACACCTGCCTCTGCCCTGTATAGACTCATGCGGAGTCTGAGCCTCCCTGACTGTGCTGAGGTCCTTGCCTCTGTGTCCTGTCCAGGTGGGGTCCTGTAGTGGGGTGGGGTCAGGTGGGTGGGAAATGACCTTCTGGTCTCCAGAGCACTTGGATTATTGGAAGGTTATTTCTTTGTGTAAAAAGCTAGATTTTTAAATTAGTTTTCTATCACATAACAAAAGCATATTTTGCTTGGAAACACCAAGAGTTTAGGATGGAAAATCCTGTCTCCCAGCCTAGCTGTCTCAGCCCCAGCCCCATGTTGGCCACTCCCTGTGTTCTGGCATTTTCTCTGTCACTCCCCGAGAGCCACATTGCACCTCCGAATCTGCATCTTTGTAAGCACAAGTGGGCCCAGAGTCTGTTAAAGAGCCCCACACGCCTCCCATTTCTTTCCAGTTGCCTCCCGGGCTGTGCCCCCAAAGTGCGTGAGCAGCTCTAAGTGGTACGGCCGTCAGAGCCAGCCCAAGCCCTGTGGCGCTGCAGGTGGAGCCCCAGGTTTACTGGAGCAGCCGGCCATACCCAGTGCGAGGAGCCAGCTTCGCGGTTCTGCGTCCCTGGAAAGCGTGGAGGTGGGTGGACCCCGCCCTTGGCACATCCCCCCAGTCAGCTCACATGACATGACACAGGAGGATGGGAGAGGGCATCTCATCGCTGGAAGAGGGGCTATTTGGGGACCTACATTTTGTTTTAAGGTGTCTCTGGGTCTCTCTATCTGCAGGGCAGCTCTGGCCACAGAGCAGCCTCCTTCAGAAACGGGGTCTCGGAGCATGTCCTGTTTACCACCACCCTGCCCTGGCCCTGCAGGAGGAGGGGAAGGCTAATCGACTGAGGGTAGAAAGGGCAGGTGTGCAACAGCCACAGTCACCCGCGTCCAGCCCTTGGACCAAGGCTCACCCTGCACAACTTGGTGGGCTCACGATGGATGCCTCCGGGGCCCCCACTGAGACTCCTTGAGCTGTCCACTGCGGGAGCCTTCGGGCCTTCGTGTCAAAAAGTCTATCCACAGGGCAGATCCACTCCCTGCAGGTTAATCATGGCTGACGTCCTTCTCTTTCTGTTTTTCCAGAGTCTCAAGTCTGATGAAGAAGCCAACAGCGCAAAGGAGCCTCAGAATGAATTGTTTGAAGCCCAAGGTAAAGCCTGGCCTTGTGGTGAATGCCCACTTTGGTCAGTGCTGGGCTGTCAGACAGCAGGCTGCCAGCGAAAGAGAATTTCCTGGGAGGTGCCCAGTGTGGGTGGTCTCTCTGGGGTGCCCTTCTCCTGGGGAGGTCCCAGCTCTGAGATTCCTGAGGTCAGACCCTTGGGCAGGGGCTGCTGGCTAAGAGAGCAGCTAGTTGGTTGGCTAGGGTCATAGTGATCCTCCCAACCAGCAGGCATGGGCCAGGGGACTCCTTCCTAATGTGCCAGGCCTGGGCCAGCAGCCTCCCCACTCACCAGAGGCCCTGCATGTGCCCCAAGTGGAGGGCGAGACGTGGCTCTGGTCCTGGGAATCTGGCGGAACACCCAGAAGGCAGTCACAAGTGCTTAGCAAAGCTGGGTGCATCAGCATGTGGGTGTGCGGGTTCCTTAAGGACACCTCTCACC
This sequence comes from Bos indicus x Bos taurus, assembly GCF_003369695.1. NCBI lineage: Eukaryota > Metazoa > Chordata > Mammalia > Artiodactyla > Bovidae > Bos > Bos indicus x Bos taurus. Next base: position 66,083,715 of record NC_040088.1, on the reverse strand, counting down.
AGCGTGTGTCACAGGGCAGAATGTGCAGGACCATGGCTCCAGTGGGAGACCAGAACTGACCTGGAGCTTCTCCTGAGTGAGAGGTCTGCACTGGTGCTGAGCACCGTCCAGACTGTGGTCCTCAGGGGCCGAGGCTGTTGCTGGCTCAGCGCTGAGCGTGGGGACGTCAAGTGAATGAACCAAGTGTCTGTGCTACTGGATGAAGCAGATGGACCTCTTTGTGTCCAAAAATCACTTCCTACATTCCCTGGACTCAGACTAAATCTAGGGGATGAGAGGAAGGGCTCCGGGGAGGTTATTCACTGAGTGATTTTGGGCTCTCTGCCCAGAGACAGGTTGGGTGCTTCTTTCCATCCAGGTTAGAACTGACCCTCCTGCACAAACACTAACGTCAGACCTCACAGGGCTTACTTACCTTCTCTGCCAGCCCTAAGAACACGCCCTGGTGTCAGAATTGCTTTCCCCCTTTTTTGGTTCCTGCCTTTATTTACTTATTTATTTTTTAAATTTAAAATGTATTTATTTGGCTGTGTCAGGTCTTAGTGGTAGCATGCAGGATCTTCACACGTCATTTGGGATCTTTCATTGCAGTGCACAGGTTTCTGTCTAGTTGCAGGGCACAGGCTTAGTTGCTCCATGGCACGTGGGATCTGAGTTCTCTGATCAGATCAGTTGCTCAGTCGTGTCCGACTCTTTGTGACCCCATGAATTGCAGCATGCCAAGCCTCCCTGTCCATCACCAACTCCCAGAGTTCACTGAGACTCACGTCCATCGAGTCAGTGATGCCATCCAGCCATCTCATCCTCTGTCGTCCCCTTCTCCTCCTACCCCCAATGACCAAGGATCAAACCCGAGTCCCCTGCATTGCAAGGTGGATTCTTAACCATGGGACCTTCAGAGAAGTCCCTGTTTTTCCATTTTTCCATAGAACTTTCAGATGTTTTAAGCTGGAATGGGTCTTGGAAGTGGCCCTTTCCTTGTGTTTTCCTCAACCCAATATACAGCATCATTCTTGAGCATGGAGGAGTCCTCAGGAAAGGACTTTCTGATTATTAGTCGGGTTATCACAGTAAACGCCAAGATGACTCCTCTCTGGAGACCTCCAGACCACTGACCGGGAGCCGGGGTCTGGTCAGGTGCAGGTGACCCTCGTCCTGTGTCGGGCAGGGTGGTGCAGTCTGGGCGTGGAAGTAGCTCTGCTTTGAAGCCTTGCTTATCTAAAGAGAGCTCTTTGTGGGCACCCCAAGGTATGTCCTCTCCCAAAGGGTGTTTCTCTGGCAAAGCTTCAGAAACCTCAGTAAGCCACCTGGCTAACGTAGAAAGGCTATGAAACCTGGCCAGCTGTCACCCGGACTAGCTGCTGAGTCTGCATCTCAAAGACCCCTGTGGCTCCTGATGTGAGGTGGTATGGAAAACAGCCCACCTCGGGGCATTTTTGCTGGGGAAAAAAAAGAAAAAAGATAACACTCACCCTGCATCCAAATTAGCCTTTGGTGCTAAGTTCCAGGTTACAGGAGATGTTAGGGATGGAGGGCAGGAGGCTGGGGACTGGGGGTGAGCGGGAGGTGACCCAGCGACTCTGGGGGAGTAGCCACACACACAGGGAGGGTTCTGCGTTGATGCTGAGTTGAAGAAATCAGCTGTCGGGAGACTTGGGAGAGAACTGGGACGTCGTTGTTGGGTTGTAGGGCCATCGTCGCACTGGGGTCAGGAGTGCATACGAAACACTCAGGAGTGAGAACACGGCAGCTGGGATTTGCCTTCAAATTCTTGGGCCAGGGACTTCTGTGGTGATTTACTGTCTAGGACTCCGCAGTCCCATTGCGGAACCCATCTCCGGGCTCCATCCCTTGTCTGAGAAGTAGAGCCCCCATGCTGTAACTAAGAGTTTGCATGCCACAACTAAAAAGATCTTACATGCAGCAACCAAGACCCAGAGCAGCCAAATAAATATTACAGAAACAAAAAATACATGGGCAAGAACAAACGGGTAGCCAGGGTGAGAGGCTGCGCAAGGGACAGGGCCATCGGCCTTTGTTGGACTGTGCTCTTTGCTTTGGGCAGGTTTGAAGACCATCTAGACGTTAATTTTTTAAACCTGGCTCTTTTATTCTAAGTACAAAGCTTGCAGGTGTGCTCCTGGTGCTACAGCTTCTGTAGGCTCCCTTCAGAAAATGCCTTCCCCACGTGCAGCAGAGTCCCCCTTTTATTGTGAAATTTTGCAAAGAATTAAGTTGGAAGAATTGCACAGTGAGCCCCGTGTCGCCACCATCGGAAGCTTGACTCTCACATGTGTCCCTCTGCCCATCTGTCAGTCCATCTGATTTCAGAGTAAAGTACCGCCTTGGTGTGTTTCCCCTGCTTCAGGCCAGCTGCCAACCTGGGGTTCTGAGGTCTTCGGGAGCCCCGGAAGCCCTGCAGCCACTCCTTCGACACCCCCGAGAGCCAGGTCTGGGGCCTCTGGGAAGAGCTGGGTGTGGGCATCAGTGGCCACCTCCCCGAGCAGGAGCTGGCCCTGGTCTGCCAGAGCATCGGGCTCCAGGGTCTGGTGAAGGAGGTGAGAGGGGATGGGATGGACCACCCCAAAGGGCTGAGTCTTTGTGGTTGGTGCTGGACCTAGAAAACCCCTTCACCCTCAGACACTGATTCAGTTGTCACTGTCCAGTCTAAAATCCTGTGCTGACTCCCAGGGCTTGTGCTGAGGGTCCGTCTCGGGCCACCTTCACGCAGGACCCTCCTCTGCCTGGAGCTGTCTCCCCTCTCTGGTCTCCCTAGGCCTAACACCCAGCCCAAAGGTTGTGCCCATAGCACCTGGCTGTGATCCTGGCAGCTGTGTTCAGCCCTTCCCTCCTTCGGGGCCCAGGGGAGGAGGGGGCAGTGCGATGGGATGGGCCCCACCTTGCTGACCCTGAACCGCTGGGATTCCGTACACACGTGTCCCGCACACACACGTCCCACCGTCCAGCAGACTCCCTCACAGCAGACTCAGGTGGGTGTTTGGGAGATGCGGGATGCTCAGCTGGGTGGAAACTGACCACCCAGGGGGGATTTCACAAGCCCCAGCCAGGAAGCCAGTGCTGGATAGCAAGCCTCTGGCTTGGTGGGGTGGGGGCTGGGCCTGGGCGGGGCGGTCAAGGCTGCTGGGGAGCAGCCTCTGAGCAGATGCCTGAGGCGCTTTTATTTAGGAACCTGAAGACCTGTTCAACAAGCTGGACCAAGATGGGGATGGCAGAGTGAGTTAGAGGAGCTCCAGCTTGGCCTGTTCAATCATGGGTCCCCTCGACCACTGGAACTGGCCCCGCTTGTCAAACCCAGCAGGTCCTGGTCTCGTTACCAGGTAAGGTGGGGCGATTAACTCTTGAAGCCCAGGGTGACTGCCATCACTCTCCTGAAGGCCTGAACTCTCTGCCTGGTCCCCAGAGTGGGTGCCCAGGAGGTGGTTGGAGTGACCTGACCTGACACCGCTTCTGCCTGGCTATGTGCCACTGGTGAACTGCTCGCCTTCTCTGTGCCTCAGGTTCCTCATCTGTAAAGTGGACGCACCTCATAGGGGTCTCATATGGATTCCCTGGGGTACACTGTGTTCCGCCAAGAGCACCCGGTCCCTCCTCCCTGGGGGGCAGAGTCACTATCAGGGCCGTGCCTTCCCTGGGACTAGCCCTCCAGGCTCTCCTGGAGCTGTGTTCTTCCCATTTTTCATCCTGCACGAGTCCAGCTGGAGTCAAGCAGACTTTATTTACACTGTGATGTTGGCCGGTGCGTTTGGTTCATGTCTGTCTCGGCGTGGTCAGGGCTCCTTCTCCCACCGCAGGGCACGGTTGTCCTGGGAGTCTTGCTGCCGCCTCTTTGGCAACGTGGTTGATCCCGTAGTTTGTGGGCGGTGGTGCAGGCACAGTGGCCTTGTTCTTTGCTGGTCTGGGCGCGTCCGAAAGTCAGATTTCTGCCCCTGAAGCCACTGAGATGGGGAAGGACTTGGGGTAGTGAGGACAGTGCCTGGCCACCTGAGGGCAGGGACTGCATGGTGCCCACAGCTCGCGGAGGACGGCTCCTCCCAGGGGCCTTGGCCCCTTGTTCCTGCCCAGGAAGCACTGACATGGTCCCGGGGCCACGTCCTGTGCGTGTGGACACCAGTGTGACCAGGCTGCAGGTGTGGGGCCTCGCACAGCAGATCAAGGTTCTCCTGCTCCATCAGGCGAGCCCCTGGGTCTGGTGGTCTGGGGACACCCACCTCAGAGAGGAGGGGGCCGCTGCTCCTCCTCGTTCGTGTCCCAACAGCCAATGCGTGTCCCAGGGGTCCTCCCTGGGGCAGGAAGCAGCTTACTGGCCGCACCTCAGCCTCACCCATCAGCTTTCCGGCCGAGGGATTTTTCTGTTCTTGTCTCCAGCCCTGAATCCTGAGGACACGTGCCCTCTGCTCAGGCTGCTCCGCCTCTTCTGAAGCCCATCTTGGGTTTCTATGCATAGACTGGGTTTCCCTCGGCTGGTGTGTGCCTTCCCAGGCTCTTCCTCTGGGAGGACAGGCGGGAAGCCATTGCTTGTTCAGAGAGAAGTTACTTCGGGGGGCCCTGCAGGTGTTGGGGCATCCCCCCGCACGGTCTCAGGCAGACGGCCCTGAGCCCTGAGCTCGGGTCTCCTCCGCGGAGCCTGCAGTTCCCGCAGGTCCTCTGGGCACCCTGTTCCCTGCAGCAGGAATCAGGGGGAGGCTGCGCCCGCCGAGCACAGGTGGTGAGGTCACGGAAGGTGCGCGGGGAGGCCCACAGCGCTGGTCCCCGTGTGCAGGTCCCGGAGGAGAGTGTTGGCCAGACCACCACGTCGTCCCTCGTGTCCGTGTGCTCGGGCCCCCGCCTCTTCTGCAGTGTGGATGACGGCAGCGGCTTCGCCTTCCTGGAGCAGATCATCTCCTTTGGGGCCCAGGAGGGCGTTCACAATGGCAGGGAGGTCTTGCAGGTGTGGGCTGGTCACGCGGCTGCCCCAGCAGAGGCGTCTGGGCGGGGAGGTTGGGGGGAGCCGCTGCCCATGAGGGAGGCTGGACAGAGAACCTCGCAGACACAGGCCCCATGGAGGGAAGGCCCGTCATCCTCACTTTTTGCTTTATTTTTTGATATCGATATGTAGGACCTCTTAACTTAGAAACATAATAAGTAAACAGCAGAGAAAGCCCACAGCCCGAAACAAATCCTTTAGAGGGTAGGTTTCAGTATCTCAGACTCAGCCCGCAGCGCCTGTCGGCCTCCGAGCCGATCCTGGGTCCTGGAGGACAAGAGGGCCTCTTAGTGACTGCAGCACGTGGGCGTGGACACCAGGAGGCGCTGCCCACACGTGTGACGCGGTTTTTCTAATCTGGAAGCTGCTGCCCAGACCTCTTCGTCCTCTGCTCCCCCCGTGATTTCATTGCTGAGAAGCGTGCTCTCAGCGTGTCGTGGCGGCAGCTTCCGGGTTGCTCCGCAGGCTTTAGCGTCCTGTCATTTTTCTCCCAGAAGCCCTCGGGGCCATGGAGAAGCGTGGAGATTCAAGTCCCCGTCTCCCGCTTTACAGGAAGGGCTTCCCCGTGGGCCCTGCCATGTGCCTGCCCCACCCGTGTGTCTGCAGCTTGTAGTCACAAGCACCAGTCACCGAGAGAGCAGCCACGCCACCCGCGTTGTCACTAGGCCGCCGGCAGGTGCGTGGACGTTCCCAGCCTACTCTTTTTCTTACTGTGGTAAAATACAGAAAGCACCGTTTTTCTGTTCTTTTAACTTTACCTTCCCCAATCCTGAAGGGCTTCCCTGGTGGTTCAGAGGTTAAAGCATCTGCCTGCAATGCGGGAGACCTGGGTTCAATCCCTGTGTCGGGAAGATCCCCTGGAGAAGGAAATGGCAACCCACTCCAGTATTCTTGCCCGGAGAATCCCATGGACAGATGGAGGAGCCTGGTGGGCTACAGTCCACGGGGTCGCCAAGAGTCGGAGACAACTGAGCGACTTCACTTTCCCCATTCCTGAGGGGGAATGGCTGTGACTCTCGGAAATGCCTGGCTGTGGCTCATCGCTCTATCAATCGTTTCCACCAACAGAACCCACATTGTTCCTATGTCTGTTCGTGCTTTTTAGAGATATATCAAGGATTCTTTGTGTCTGAAATGGCAAGAATTCAACTCACACTTGGCAAGAGGAGGACATCAGGGATCTTTGTGATCAGCTGGGGAAGGAGGAGGATGTCTAGGCTTGGGAGTCCCAGCTCTGGGGGTTGTCAGGACTCTCCTGGCCTTTGGGTCTTGGCTTCAGGCCTAGCACCCTTGCATGGTTCCCCAGGACCCCGTGGTCTATACAACACTTGCCTTGACAGAGAAAAAGCCCTTCTCCAGCCTCCCTATCAATCCCCAAAGTCCTCTGCTTGCATATGCCCCCTTCTGTGTCTGTCCCTTTGTCCAAGAAGGGGGACTTTGTCCAGCCTGAGTCGTGCCTGCCTCCAAGGCAGGGACAGTGATGGGAGGAGCTGTATGTTGACAGTGGGAGGGGGACATCAGTGTTGACAGGGACCTAGGGAGATGTACCCTAGAGGAATGGGAGCAGGGGAGAGGCTCCATTCAAGAGGTGGAGACTTTGCAGACAGAAAAGGAAGGTACTGGGACAGTAAGGTCTGGGCCTGAGAGAGCCAGCAAATATCTGAAGACCCCCTCATCCTGCCTGCCTGACAGGCCTTTCTGTTTTCAGAGCCTTGACTTCAGTGTGGATGAGAAGGTGAACCTTTTGGAGCTGACTTGGGCCTTGGAAAATGAGCTCATGATGGTGGGCGGGGCCGCCCAGCAGGCAGCCTTAGCCTGCTACCGCCAGGACCTGAGCTTCTGCCAGTAAGAGCCCCGATGAGGGGGCGGGGGGTGGGGTGCTGCTGGCCAGGCTGGCCTCCTCGCCCAGGACACGGGCAGCCTGCGGGAGGAGAAAGGGTGCTTCCAGCGTGGTCACAAAGCACGGCATGGAGATTGGGCCAAGAATGCGTTCCTTTTTCATTGGGTTTGGCTCCAGTTGAGCTGGATATTCAGGCCATTTGTCTGCTGAGCCTGTTGGCACAGAGATTGTTACTGTATTTTTATTGATGTACTGAAGCTACAGAAAAGGTTGGCAGTAATTCCAATCTCCATCCTCACAACTTTGCATCTTGTTAGGTACCGACAGATGAGACCTCTGACATCAGGCAACTCTGCAGAGGGGCCCAAAGGAAGACTGCTTTGGGAGGATGAGGAAGGGAGACAAGCTTGGTGCTTCTCCAGTGAGAAAAACAGGCACCAGGATAGCCAGTGCACTGAGCCTCAGGCAGGGCCTGGGGTGACCGGACAGAGACAGGAGTCTCCTCTGCTCTGGGCAACTCCCTGGCTCTTAGGTGCTAGGCTACAGTTGGCAAGGCTGTGACCAGGCAGGATAAGGGGTGGCCCCCTTCTCCCCTTCATGCGTCCAGTCCCAGGTTAGGTGCTAGGGATCCCTGGGGCCTGAGGCCCAGCTGCAGGCAAGAGGGAGTGTGGATAATTTCCCACCTCTTCTAAGGCCGTCTGGAGGGGTGAACACTGCACACCCCAGGCTTGAACCTCTTGGTTCAGAAACCTGCTAGAAACCCCATTGCAAGCCAGTTGGCTTCTTGCTGTATGTACTTCTGTAAAACAGACTCAACAGCTGCAGAAACCATCCTGGTAGGAGGAGGGTCAGGCTTCCCGGGTGGCATTAGTCGTAAAGAACCCACTTGCCAATGCTAGTGCAACCCGCTTGCCAACGCAAGAGGCCTGAGAGATGCGAGTTCCATCCCTGTGTCAGGAAGATCCCCTGGAGGAGGGCATGACAGCCCACTCTAGTATTCTTGCCTGGAGAATACTTGCCTGTCCACTCCATGGACAGTGGAGCCTGGAGGGCTACAGTCCATAGGATTACAGAGTCAGACATGACTGCAGTGACTTGGCACGCATGCACAGGAGGTGGGTCAGAGCCCAGCGCTGGCCACTGCTCAGCACTCTTAGGCCAGCCGAGTTTGTTCCTTCAGACTGGCTCGCTAGGCCCAGAGCAGTGTCCCCAGTGATCCCTCCCTCCTTTCTGCAGGGAGCAGGTGGAGCAGATGGTCAGGGAGCGAGATAAGGCCAGGCAAGACCTGGAGAAAGCTGAGCAGAGGAACCTGGAGTTTGTGAAGGAGACGGATGACCTGCACTCTGCCCTGGAGCAGCTCACGGAGGAGAAGGTCAGGTAGGTCCTGCCGGGGTCCTGGGCCAGGGCGGATGGTGGACCCAGGCTGCTGCCAGCTGAGGCCCTGCTGTCTCACCTGAGCCCGCAGCAGGGAGCCCGCAGACCAGGCATCACCCATGAAGTGGGCTGAGCGGATTCCGCAGTCAGCCCGGCTGGTGGCGGACAGACCAGAGGAAAGCATTTCTGACCTTTATGAAAGTCTTTCCCTCTCTCTCGATGTGTCACCTGCCTCCCTGTGGTTCTTTGCCGCGGCCGCGTTTGGTTCCATCCCAGACAGGGGAGGTGCCGAGTCCTCTCTGGACGCACATGGGGCTCATGGGGCTCCCCGCTGGGGGGCAGCCTGACTGCACACGCCCTTCCTCTGCGGCCAGCGCTGCCGTCCCCAAGCGTCCACAAGCCGACGGTGACTGATTTCAGGTGAATCAGACAGTGAGCTGGGAATGGATTTGCGTTGGTCTCAGCCTGGTTGACCTGATTCTCCCGACCACCCCGAAGGGACTTGGTGAAGTTCTCTCTGAGTCAGAGAACCGGAGACTCGTTATCTCCATCCAAGAATCTGGTTGGGGGACACAAGGCCTCGAGGGCCATGTGGGTGTTTGGATTTTGCTCCATGAGTAACACGGTATCATTGGCACATTTTTAGTAATAGCATTTGCAGTTGTGTTAGGTTACTCTAACAGAAAAGTATTAAGGGATACATGTTCATTGTAGAAAACTTGAAAAATACACACACGAGGAAAAATAAAAGCAAACATTTCACGTCCACAGAGGTTGTCGCTCCTGACCTTTCTCACGCGTCCCTCGCTTCTTCCTGTGCATGTGGTCGCTTTCAGAGAGGTGAATGTTGCATATCCTTCCTGAGCACCCGTCATGAGGCTCTGCCATATGTTACTGCACCTTTCCCCTTTAAAGAGGGGAGTGATATGATCAAGTGTGTAAAACTCACCCCAAGATCTGCAGGCTCTTAGGTTAATCGTGCTCATCAAACTGTTTCCCTGAGTGACAGCTGCCCTTGTGCCCCAGAGCTCTGCGCTGAGTCTGAGGGAGGCCGAGCCAATCATTTCTGGTTTCGACCACAGTCAATTGATTGCGGACCAGGGCAGGCTCTGCCGAAATAAGAGTTTCCACTCATCTTCACTCTAGATATACTGGGTTTGAGAGTCCTGTTAAGCAACTGTTTTAGTAATGTTGTTCAGTCACTCAGTCGTGTGCGACTCTTTGCTACCCCATGGACTGCAGGGCACAAGGCTTCCCTGTCCTCCACCATCTCCTGGAGCCTTCTCAAACTCATGTCCATCGACTCAGTGATGCCATCCAGCCATCTCATCCTCTGTCGTCCCCTTCTCCTCCTGCCCTAAATCTTTCCCAGCATCGGGGTCTTTTCCAGTCAGTCAGTTCTTTGCATCAGGTGGCCAAAGTACTGGAGTTTCAGCTTCAGCATCAGTCCTTCCGGTGAATATTCAGAACTGATTTCCTTTATGATGGTCCGATCTCCTTGCAGTCCAAGGAACTCTCAAGAGTCGTCTCCAACACCACAATGCAAAAGCATCAATTCTTTGGTGCTCAGCTTTCTTTATGGTCCAAATCTCACATCCGTGCATTACTACTGGAAAAACCATAGCTTTGACTAGATGGACCTTTGTTGGCAAAGTGATATTTCTGCTTTTTAATATGCTGTCTAGGTTGGTCATAGGTTTTCTTACAAGGATCAAGCATCATTTAATTTCATGGCTGCAGTCACCATCTGCAGTGATTTTGGAGCCCAAGAAAATAAAGTCTGTCACTGTTTCCATTGTTGCCCTATCTGTTTGCCATGAAGTGATGGGACCAGATGCCATGATTTTAGTTTTCTGAATATTGAGTTTTAAGCCAGCTTTTTCACTGTCCTCTTTCACTGTCATCAAGAGGCTTTTTAGTTCTTCTTCACTTTTTGCCTTAAGGGTGGTTATCATCCGCATATCTGAGGTTATTGATATTTCTCCCGGCAATCTTGATTCCAGCTTGTGCTTCATCCAGCCTGGCATTTCACATGATGTACTTTCCATATAAGTTAAACGAGCAGGGTGACAATATACTGCGTTGACGTACTCCTTTCCCAATTGTAAACCAGTCTGTTGTATTCTGTCTAGTTCTCACTTTTGCTTCTTGACCTGCATTCAGGTTTCACAGGAGGCAGGTAAGGTGGTCTGATATTCCCATCTCTTTAAGAATTTTGCAGTTTGTTGTGGTCTACACAGTCAGAGGCTTTAGTGTAGTCAATGAAGCAGAAGTATGTGTTTTTTTGTGGAATTCTCTAGCTTTTTCTGTGACCCAGTGGATGTTGGCAATTTGATCTCTGGTTTCTCTGCCTTTTCTAAATCCAGCTTATACATCTGGAAGTTCTCGGTTCACATACTGTTGAAGCCTAGCTTGAATGATTTTGAGCATTACTTTGCTAGCATGTGAAATGAATGCAGTTGTGTGGTAGTTTGAACATTCTTTGGGATTGGAACACAGGAAAATGAAATCTGTCAGTGCTTCCACTTTTTCTCTTTCTATTTGCCATGAAGTGATGGGACTGGGTGCTGTGATCTTAGATTTTTGAATGTTGAGTTTCAAGCCAACTTTTTCACTCTCCTCTTTCACCCTCATCAAGAGGCTCTTTAGTTCCTCTTTGCTTTCTGCCATTAGAGTGGTATCATCTGTATATCTGAGATTGTTGATATTTCTCCTGGCATTTTGCATGATGTACTCTCTAAGTTAAATAAGCAAGGTGACAATATACAGCCTTGATGTCCTCCTTTCCCAATTTTGAACTAGTCCATTGTTCCATGTCCAGTTCTGTTGCTTCTTGACCCACATACAGGTTTCTCAGGAGGCAGGTAAGGTGGTCTGATATTCCCATCTCTTGAAGAATTTTCCACAGTTTATTGTGATCCACATAGTCAAAGACTTTAATGTAGACAATGAAGCAGAAGTAGATGTTTTTCTGGAATTCTCTTGCTTTTTCTATGATGCAGTGGATGTTGGCAATTTGATCTCTGGGTCCTCTGCCTTTTCTAAATCCAGTTTGTACATCTGGAAATTCTTGGTTTATGTACTGTTGAAGCCTAGCTTGAAGGACTTTGAGCATTACCTTGCTAACATGGAATAAGTGTAACTGTGCGGTAGTTTGAACATTCTTTGGCATTTCCGTCTTTTGGGATTGAAATGAAAACTGACCTTTTTCAGTCCTGTGGTCATTGCTGAGTTTTCCAGATTTGCTGGCATATTGAGTGCAGCACTTGAACAGTGTCATCTTTTAGGATTTTAAATAGCTCAGCTTCACTAGCTTTAGTGATAAAGCTAAGGTTTGGCACTGTTTTCCCTGCTGATAGAAATGGTTGTTGCAAAAGATCACTGCAGAGTCCGAGGGGAAGGGCCCCGCCCCATCCTCTGTCTGCTTGGGATTCGCTGTGAGCTGGTTTTTCAAGGCTTGTGATGGAGGCTGACTTCTCTGCGCCTTCAGTCACCGAGGGCCCTGATGCTGCCTTTATTTACCGATGCATTTTTTTTTGATGATGTGGAAAAGGTTGAATGGCCAAGGGGTGCCAGAGACCCACCCAGAGGTCACCTGCCAGCTCGCCCCATGGGCCGAGGGACATGCTGGCTCCCTTGTTTGCGTGGGGTCACCTCTGCCAACCCCGAGCGGGGCGTTCATGAGGCCTGTGCTGCCCCACAACACTGCAGCTCACCCGTCTATCAGGCGGGAACAAACGAGTCCCTAGTGCCGAGGCCAAGTGTGCTGACGGGAGACCCCGGGGAGGGAGAGGCCCAGATGGCGCCCCCGATGCACCGTGTGCCGTGTGCCTTGCAGACACCTGGAGCAGAGCTACCGGGGGAGGCTGAGCCTCCTGCGGTCCGAGGTGGAGGTGGAACGTGAGCTGTTCTGGGAGGAGGCCCGGCGGCAGAGGGCCGGGCTGGAGGAGGACCTGAGGAAGCGCCTGCAGGCAAAGGAGACCGGCCTCCATGAGAAGCTGACCCTGGCCCTGAAGGTAGGGGGGTCAGGGTGCTGCGGGGTGCCTCCTCAGGACCCCCCACCCGAAAAGAGGGAGTCCACATTGCCCGGGGTCCCTCCTCCACACCCACACCTTCCTGGGCCAGGTCTGAACCCTCCCCGCGGCCCTGGGGGCTTAACACTAAAGAACGTTTTCTGCAGCCACCGAGAGAGCCCATTTCTCAGCCGAAGCGGAAGCGTCCTGGCTTCTCCAGGAGAGACCCAGGCCTCCTCTGCAGCCGTGTGGGCCGCAGGATGGGGGCCCCGGGGCTCTTGCCCTCGACTCCGGGTCAGCGGCTGCCGCCTCGGCTGCCTCCCTGGAACCACAGCACTAGACCAAACACAAAAGCGTCACCCGCCCCCAACCCTGGCTGTGTGACCTGGATCGGGGGCACTCTTCCTGGCTGTGGAGAGGGTCCCTGACCTGCTCCCCGCCTGCCTTTGCTTCCAGTGAGGTGGCTCCAGCCCCACCTTCTTCTTCCCTGACTGTGGGTTCCTCCACACCTGCCCTGCCTCCCTCCCCCAGAGGAGAAGCCAGGCCTGACTTCTGGTTTATCCTGTGTCTCCGGACACCGCCTTCCTTCCAGTGGACTCCTGGGCTGTTGCGGGGCAGCTTCAAATCCGTCCTTTCAAAGACGGCTTGGGAAGGGTTGTCACCGTCTTCCACTCGTGCTGCTTATGACCTTCTCGAGAGCTCAGGCGGCCGGGATAGCCTCCCCCAGGGCTCCTGCCCCGGAGCCCTGCCTCTCGCTCCCTCCTCCATCCTGGCCAACCACTGACCTGTGTCTCGTAGGAAAATAGTCGATTGCAGGAGATGACTGAAGTCGTGGAGAAGCTCTGAGACTCAGAGAAGCTAGTCCTCAAGCTGCAGAATGACCTGGAGTTTGTGTTGAGGGACAAGGCAAGTCCTCTTGCAGACTCTGAGTCCCCAGACAAGCGCCTGTGGGTGTTGGTAAAGGGCGTCAGGGTCTTGATGGAGAATACACAGGAGATGGAATTGGGTTTTTCTGCTAAAATTCCACGTGCTGCTCAGTCACTCAGTCATGTCTGAATCTTTGTGACCCCCATGGACTGTAGCCCGCCAGGCTCCTCCGTCCGTGGAATTTTCCAGGCGCAGGCAAGAATACTGGAGTGGGTGCCATTTCCTGCTCCAGGGGATCTTCCCGTTCCGGGGCTGAACCTGCGTCTCCTGCGTCTCCTACGTTGGCAGGTGGGCTCTCTGGCACTAGTGCCACCTGGGAAACCTAAATGCTGTGATGCAGAGGAAGTTATTAAGGCCACTTCGCCTGGAGTTTCCTCCCCTTCAGGCAGTGCAGGGGTGCAGGTGACACCCCAGTGATGCCCTGCATTGACCTGCTGACGAGGCCTGGACCAGTCAGCAACTTCTGAACAGACCCCAGTGCTGGGGTGAGGAGCGCTTTGAGACCTGGCCCTTTCTGTCACCTTGAGGGGAGGAGGGGAAGGGTGGGAGGTGCACGTCCGTGCAAGGGGCCTCCCAGGTGGCCGAGGCAAGAAGGCAGCCCAGGGTCCAGGTGGGAGCATGACCACCTTCCTGAAATTCCGAATATCCTTCTGCCCTGAGACCTTTGAAACGAGGGTGGGGAGGAAGAGGAGGGACAGGTGGCTGCGCCTGCAGATGCTGAGCGTCCTGCGGCAGTACGAGGGGGTGGCAGCCCACCCTCTACCTGGCCTGAGGTCCTGGCCCTCACTTTCCTGCTTGCATCTGGCTTTCAGCTGGAGCCTCAGAGCACAGAACTCCTGGCCCAGGAAGAGCGATTTTCAGAGATCCTGAAGGAATACGAGCTTAAGTACCGGGTGTGTGTCCCCCTGCCCTGCCCGAGGGAACATCAGGCGCTGTCTGCTCAGGACTGGCCCCTCCCACCTCCTGGCCACCCACGTGGAGGGTGGCCCAGCCCGCGTCCACAGGAGCATCCCTACATGAGCCGGGCAGGCATAGCCTCTGACGTGGGCTTCCTTCTTCAGTTGAGGTCTTCTGAGCCTCATGTTTTTGTTTTTCAAAAATTTTTGGCTGTGTTGCATGGCTTATGGGATCACAGTTTCCTGACCAGGGATGGAACCCACACCCTCGGCAGTGAAAGCCATGGAGTCCTCAATGCTGGACTGCCAGGGAATTTCCCGAGCCTCATGTTCTGCAAGGAGGCAGTTGGGACTTTGCCCACCCAGCACCTGTGCCCGGCCCCACACAGGCTGCTCACCCCAGTCCCAAGGCCCCCGTGTGCATCCGGGCACCGTGTAGGGCTTCATCTTGTTTCCTGTGGTTGAGTGTATGCATTTCCTGGGCCAAACCTACATGTGAGCCCACTCAGCTGGCGTCGCCACCATGCAGAGCAGGGTGCAGGTGGTGAACAGTCCCTGCTGGGAAACAGATCACACTGTTACTCCCTCAAGATTGTCCAGGACTCCGGCAGATAAAGCATGGTTGTTTGGAGGTAAGGGTGTAGTATTCACTTGTTTCTTAATGGTTTCCCTCCTGATTAACGTAAGAACTGTCTCTCTGCACGTGATGCTTTGGCCACACCAGAGGATAAAGGTGAGCCCGTGCTGGTCTGCAATGTGACGTGACCCCCGCCTCCTGCCTGCCACACCCCGAATCCCGGTGCCCCTGCAGTCCTGTGTATGGGTCACCTGTGTAGCCCTTCTCAGAGACCGAGTGGTGTGTGGGTTTTGTGGTTAACTTTCTGGGAGGAACTCTCCTTCCTGCCATGTTTTCTCCCCCACTTTGAGCACCTGTGACTAACCAGCACTTAATACGTTGCTTTAGTGCACCTGAATTTTTTCATACAGGTGTAACCCCCTTTTTTTTTCACATGACTGTCACCTAACTGTTGCTACTCATTTCACTTTTGATTCTTGAAATTTTGGCAAAAAAAATTTTACATTTTGGTGCTACTTATTCAGAGATCTTCCCTCTTTTGGGGGGATATTTTTGGCTGTTTCAAACTAGCATTGAGAACGTTAAAAAAATTTTTTTTTAAATAATTTGTAATACACGAAGTTGCAAATGTCTGGGCAGCCAGCCCCTCTGTGTGTGCTGACTCGGTGTGGCTGGCCCCGCCTTCCTCTCCAGTGCTTTCTGAGCTGCTGTTGAAACCCCACCCTCTCCTGCTTTCTTGCTGAGCTCACCTCTCCTGCTAATGCTAATGTGAAGAGAAGCCTCGAAGGTTCCAGGGCCTCAGACCTAGGGCTTCGCTGTGTGCAGTGGACTTGCTGCCTTTCCCGGCTCTCGGGGCAGCATCCTGTGACTGCCTTCAGCATCCACAGGCACCCCAAATTCACGTGCAACCCACACGAAAGCAGGCACATGGCTCCCCAGCCCTGCTGGATGCACCCTGGATGGACAGGCTGGGACCCAGGACAGTGCATGTCATCCTTAGGCGCTTGGAACAGAGCAGTCTGCCTGGCATCATACCTTAAGGGCCTGTTTTCTGGCTCTGGGGAACTTGCGGAGCATGTATGCTCTTACAGTGGCTGTGTGAGGGGGGAAGGAACCCCTGAAGGGGCAGGGCATTGGGCAGAAATGATTCTGTCTGTTTCCTGCCACATCAGCACTGCTCAGTAAAAATAGCAGTCACGTGTGTACTTCCAAGTTTTCCAGTGGTCACATTAAAAAAGGTAAAAGAAAAAAAAAAGTAAAAAGAAATGGGTGACGTTAATTTTAATAACATTTTATTTACTCCATTACTTTCACAGTATCATCATTTCAGCATATAATCAATATAATCACATTTTAAGTGAGCTATTTTGCATCCCTCTTTGGGAACCTGGTCTTTAAGATCATTGTAGAGTTTATGCTGCACACCTCAATCCAGACTGACCACGTCAGGGATGCTCTGTGGCCTGTGTGGTGTCATTGTGGGGTGGGGGCGCACACACCCGCCGCCCCACGGGCCTCCCTGCAGCTCTCGCTTCCTGGCCTTGCCCTTTCCCCGGGACAGAGGTGCTCGCTCTGGGGAGATTGCGTATTTGCTCAGGAGTTTCTGAAGGAGGTACAGTGAGCCTAGTAAACATGTGCTTCCTCTAAGATCAGCAGGGCCTGTCCCTTCTCCCACATGGCCTAGAGCTGCCAGTTAGAGGCTCCTCCTCCCAGGGTGGGTGTGGACACAGGCCAGGCACTGGCCACCAGGGAGTTCAGAAAGAACTGGCAAGAGCTGCCTGCAGAGGAAACGCAGATTAAAAAATCAGAGAGGAGGGACTGCCCTGGTGGCCCAGTGGTTAGGACTCCACTCCCGATCAGGGGGTGCGGGTGTGATCCCTCGTTGGGGAACTAAGGTCCTGCAGGCCGCACGCACAGCCCCCAGAAAAGGAGAATCAGTGCGGGTGGTGGGGCCTTGAGGGTGTGCGTGGCGTGGACCCCAGAGCCTGGGTCCTGGGGGAGGAGCCGGCTGGAAGCGGCATTGCATGTGGCGTCCTCCAGGTGGGGTGACCACGGCCCACCCGAGGCGGGGGGAGGAGCACGTGGACCCACCGTCACAGGAGAACGTGGCGCTCGGGCCGTGGGACCACCTGGGAGAGTGGACTGTGCGCGCTGCCCTTCCTGCCCTGTAAAAGCCGGGTGACCAAGTGGGCGCGTTGAGTTATATTTCATTCTTTGCGTGGATAAATGATGCTTGTTACAAACGAGACCCTTCCTCTTTTATTTTTCCTCTGTGCTGTGCAGCTTGCGGGATCTTAGTTCCCTAACCAGGGAGCAAACCCGCGTCCTCTGCAGGGAAAGCACTCAGTCCTAACCGCTGGACCACCAGGAAGGTCCCAGAGGCCCTTCCTCTTAAGCCTCATGTCCCCCGAATCTCCCCCACCAACCTCTTGTGGTTTCAGGTGTTAAAAGGTCTCTGTATTTTCTCCATTTCTCACTTTCACTGCACTTTTTCCCCCAAGCCCCTTCTGGGTATCCAG
This sequence comes from Bos indicus x Bos taurus, assembly GCF_003369695.1. NCBI lineage: Eukaryota > Metazoa > Chordata > Mammalia > Artiodactyla > Bovidae > Bos > Bos indicus x Bos taurus. The sequence continues at coordinate 66,066,585 of NC_040088.1, read as the reverse complement.
TGATGGAAGGTGGTGCCAGGTATGAGACGGTGGGAAATGACTCCTGCTCCTTGTCGCTCCCGGAGCAGTTCGGTGCCCGGGTATAGTGTCTGTGCCCCGTCCTGGAAGTCGGGACCCGCTCTGCTGGGGCCTGAACTGTTCCCCGGGTGCCGGCCCTGTGCCCCGCTCCTGGGCCTGGTGGCCGCAGTGGCTGGAGGAAGTGTCTGGCTCTGCCCACAGGACCTGCAGGACCACAACGACGAGCTGCAGGCTGCCCTGGAAGGTCTGCAGGCACAGGCGGCCCCGAGTCAGCACGGCCGCCTGCCCCCGGGACACGGCTGGGGTAGGAGCTGACTGCTTGGAGGTGGTGGGTCTGCTGGGAGGCAGTGGGTCACGTGCTCATGCCCCGGGGGTGGGGCGGTGGGCCAGCCCACTGTGCAGGGGGACACAAGTCCTTCGGACCACTTGTGTGGGAGAAGGGGCCTATCTGAGGCGAGGGGTTTAGGCAACCCAGAGCCCCAAGGGAGATGGAGGAGGATGAAGGTCCTACTGCTTGGACAGAGTAAGTGGTGAAGGTTATGATGACCTTGCTGTGACCTCAGGGCAGGCATGTCCCCTGTGAGCCTCCTAAGGCAGCGGGGACGGAAGGAGATGCCCCTGGGGAGGGTCATCTGGGAAGGGGAGCAGAGAGCGGGCTGGGGGCGATGGGGGATGGCCTGCGATGGCTCTGACAGGGCAGTCCATGTCAGCTTTCCTCGGGGCCTCCGAGGGCAGCCAGGGGGTCTTCTGTGCACCTGGCCTCTGAGGGGGGCCCTCACCTGCACCTGCAGCAGTGGACTCTGCTCCCCCGAGCCACAGCCCTGCTGCCCTCAGCCAGGGGTGCTTGGCGCGTGGCTGCTGTCATCGCATGCCTCGATGAGTGTCAGGGGCCCGTGTGGCCGCAGGGAAGGGGGCGATGGTCTTTATCCCTGGACGGGCCTGAGCTGCAAGGAGTGTGTGGCCCTTGTTGAGAGCCAGGACCTGCGCCCCGGATGTGGTGGCCATATGGCTCTGGGTCGTAGCACCGGAGGGAGCCCCAAGCTTCGTGTTGGTGCCAATGCAGCCAAAGCGCTCTCCGGCTGGAGGCTTTTCTCTTCCCCTCACCCCCATCTAAGGAGGAGGGGCGGTCAGAACAGCAGCTCTGTGGTGCAGGGGCCACATGGGTGGTGGAGGACGGGCTGGCTATGCATCCAACCGGGGACACTCCTGACCCAGGCGGCAGCTTTCTGTTAGCACGATGGGATGCTCTCTTTCCTAAGGTGCTTATCCCAAGTTCTCTTGGCCGGATGTTGCCGAGTCTGTCCCTCTTTTTCATGGAAAACATTCGGGAACTGAAAAGAGCAGGCGAGAGGTCAGGATGTGTCTGCTCCCTTCACTTTCAGCCCATCCACCCGCATGAATGAAACCCCAGCAGTGGCCACACTCCCATTCTGAATCAATGTGAGTGTGCCCCCTACCACGCGTGGCGTGGGGACACCTGGGCCCAGGAGGGCTGGCCGTGAATCACTGCAGATGGTGACTGCAGCTATGAAATTAAAAGGTGCTCGATCCCATGGTGTTCTGGGCAGAACATCAATGTACATGTCCTCTTATTTTCAGGCACCATCACGTTCGTCGGTGATTCTGCCCCAGCGAGTATAAAAACAGAGATCATGTTGGAGCTGCTGAAGGAGCGTTACCAAGAACTCAAGATCCAGCTGGAGACCAAGGTCAGGGGACTGAGGGAGGCCACAGAGTTAGGGGAACTTCCTGCTGCTGAGACGCTTCTGCACACATGTCTGCCCAGAGTGAGCGCGCTCAGGGGGATGGAGGTTTGCAGGGAATGTGTGTGACCTTGACTTTGTGCCTCCACCCTCTTTGGAAGGAGGCAGGACAGAAGGAATAGCTAATAATAGGAGGGAGCAGGGTCCATCCCCATGTCCGGAGGCTGGTGCAGAAGCCAGACCTCCCTGTTTGCCCTGCGCTGGGAAGTCATAGCCCCCAGCTCTGTTGCAGCTGAAGCAGATTCTGGGAGCAGAATCTTAGTTCCTGTGATTGCCCTGCACCAGGGGCTCCCCAGGTGGCGCTAGTGGAAAAGAGGAGATATGTCGCCAAGACAGGAGACATAAGAGATGCAGGTTCAATCCCTGGGTCGGGAAGATCCCCTGGAGGAGAGTGTGGCAACCACTCCCATCTTCTTCCTGGAGAATCCCATGGACGAAGGAGCCTGGTGGGCCACAGTCCACAGGGTCACACAGAGTTGGACACAACTGAAGCGACTTGGCACTCAGGGGCTCCTAGGCCACCCTGGCCACATTCTTGGGTGAATGTGTCTCTTGCTCTGTTACTCGATTGTGGTGGGTTTTGTGGTGGGATGGTGCCCACAGCTTGTCAGGTGTCACCATGGCCACGGGGTGGTCCTGCCCCTGGGTGCCTGCTGTGGCCTTGCCTTCCAGGCCTCGTGGAGGTGTTGTTCCCCTCTGCCCTCTTCCTGTAGCTGCCCGCCGGGCTGCCAGCCTCCCTTCTGCACCTGCGGGCCTCCCCCCGAGGCTGCAGTGGAGGTTACAGGAAGTGATGGAAGCAGGCGGCCACACAAGCCGTAGGGAGCCTTTCACGGGCCCCGGCACCCTGTTGAAGCTGGGCCACCCGCTGTTTGGGTTCTGCACCCGGCAGCCTTGATTCGTCAAGTGAATTGTGTTTGGGGTCCCCAGTCGACATCACTCATGCCTCTCTCCTCAGGTTAATGACCACGACAGGGAAATGGAGGTGACGAAAAGGGCCTTTGCAGAGGAGAGGAGGGAGCTGGAGCGGGCCTTCCAGCTCAAGGTTGGCATGCTGCAGGGTCAGAAGGCCGAGCTGGCGACGCTGCACACGGAGTCGCAGGAGGTGGTCCGAGGCCTGTGGGAGCAGCTGCAGAGGAGGGCGGAGCTGGAGCGGGGCCACGCGTGGCGGCTGAGCCAGGACAGAGCGCGGCTACAGGAGGTGCTCCAGTGGCTCAGGTCCGCCACCCCGACCTTGTGGGATCTCAGGTCCAGGGTTTGTTGCCCAGAACCCGGATTTGAAATTGAATTTGGGCAGATTGCTCAGTCACAAGTACTTGTTACCTGAGTGGTGAGCCCTGAAAGAACAGGTTATTTTACACAGGGTCTGACTTTTCTTTCAGCCACACTGTGTGCATGGCATGAGAGAGCTTAGTTCCCTCACCAGGGATCGAACCTGTGCCCCTGTGGTGGACGCATGGAGTCTTCACCACTGGACTGCCAGGGAGGTCCCAAGAAATCTGACTTTAAAAACACAGTCTCCCTCATCTGTCATCTCGTGGCTCCTGGGGAGGTGGACGAAAGGCCTAAATGCCCCCAAATAATGGGAAAGGCCTTTAGTTTGGGTTAGTGGAGTTCTTGAAAGAAACTGAAATTTGTGAGCAAAGGAGAGAAAAGGTTTATTTGGAAAATTGGAACATGATCTTCTGTGCTAGAGAAGAAGGGCCCACACGCCCATCCTCCGGGCCCCACCAGGAAGCTGAGGGGCTGGAGAGGCCTGAGGGGAGGCTAAAGGTGGGGAGGAGGTCCATGAGCCGGTGATGGAGCGTCAGGTGTGCAGCCTGGCCCTCCTCCCCAGCCCCCCTGGGGCCCAGGCCGGCACCCACTCCATCTCAGGAGCCCAGGCCTCTAGAAGGGCTTTGCTAGGAGCCTCCCAGCACCACTCAGGAGATGACCTGGGTGACTGCAGGCAGGCACAGCTGTGTGTTATGGTTGCGGCTCTCTACCCAGTGTCTTTTGGTCCCATGAGCACCCACGCGGCACTCCCGCAAGCTCACCGCGTCCTGCAGAGACAGAGGCTCCGTGAGCTGTTGTGTCCCTTGTCTGGGCAGAGGACACTGGCTCACCGCACACGCAGGTATGTCCAGCTGAGGAGCCAGCTCCTGCCCGCAGGGTGACCATGGCACGTTGCTTCACCGGAAAACAGATCACGTGGGATTTATGATAAGCCAAGGAATAAATGTCAGTGCACCTCCCAGCTTGAGAAAGAAAATACTGGCATAGCCAGTAGCACCAGGCTCTGTTCCCAGACCCCCGTCCCTTCCCCCTGAGGCGCCTGGACTGTTTATCACCCTCTAGACCTTGCTCTAGGCCTCTTCCTCAGACACGGGGGTCCCCCGACAATGTGGAGCCTTGGTCGTGGTGGGCTGACTTCTGAACTTCCTGCTCCATGAAGCAGAGGTGGTGCTGGGCCTCACAAGTGGCAGAGCCTCAGGTGAATCTGTGGACCCACTGTTGCAATTGCGGCTGCGATCGAAGGCTGGTCTCGGGCCCAGTGCACCTGCGAGTCCACATCAGGCCCCTGGCACACTCCGGGGCCTTCCGTGCGGGAGCAGCCCAGCGGCCACACACCCTCTCTGCTCTCTGTCTCGGGCACTTCCTCTGGACAGGCACAGGAGCCAGTGCTGTCCTCGTCCTCCACCCAGCCCCCGGGCCCAGGGGCTGTGCTGGGCCTCTCCCCGCTTCTCCTGATTCGCGGCACGCCTTGGCATGTTGGCCCCACAGCTAACGTCACAGCTCCAGTCTCAGTGGTGTCTAGATCATTGGACAGGGTTTCCTGGGCACCTGCCACCTGCTGTCACAGCTTGGGGTGCAGCCCGGAGTGAGACAGGTGTTTGCAGCTTTCAACGCCAAGGGGTGGGTGGAGAAGGCTCCATTCTTCCGCATCTGTAACCCTTGTTACAGGTCTGTTCAGGTCTTATGTTTCCTCCTGGGTCTGTCTTGGTAGATTGTTTCAAGGCATTTGGACATGGCCGTTTTTCAAATCTCCAGACCGGGCGTTTTACTGAATGGTCCTCCGCTTGGATGTCTGGTTAGATACCTTCTTTATGGGGCCATCTTCTTCACTCTGATGTGTGGCCTTTCATGAAACTGTCCTTGGAGTACATTCCCTCAGTTTTCCTTATCTGAAAATGTCTCAGCTTCTCTCCCATTTCTGAAGGCTGGTCTTCCTAGGAGCACAAACCTTGAAGCACAGTTGAAGGCTGCCCTCTGCCCTCTGACCTGGGCAGGCTGCTCTGTGTGAACATCCATTTTCCATTGCTGTGGTGATGAGTTACCAGGAAGTCAGAGGCTTAAAGCATCATAACTTAGGACTTCACGGTGCTCGAGCCTGTAAATCAGAAGTGCCTACGACTGGGCGGAAGTCTCGGTTTGGCAGCTGCCTTCCTTTCTGGAAGCTTGGGAGGAAATCTGCAGGCCTCCCATTCCTGATCCACACCCTCCTCTGACGCCAGCAGTGACTGGTTGGTCCTCCTCGAGCTCCATCCTGACTCCCAGTCTTCTGCCTGCTCTTCCACAGTGGAGGGCCCTAGTGGACAGTCTAGGACACTCTTTCCATCTAAGGGCAGTGAATTAGCAGCTTTAATTCTGTTTGTTGCGTTGATTCCCCTTTGCTATGAAATAGTACATTTGCAGGTTCTGGATGCAGACGTCTTTTAGAGGCTGTTATTCTGTACCCACAGGAGGTGATCTGAGTTGTGTCCTCTGGTTGCTGTTAGCTTCTCCATCTTTTGTGGTTTTTCTTCGGTGTGTTTAGGTGTGTATTTCTTTCATTTTAACTTTTTATTGAAGTGTTATATGCACACACAAAAAAATACACACGTGTATACAGTCGGAAGAATTGATGAATTGGACACATCTGTGTCACCAGCACCCAGAACACGTCCCTCAGGGTCACTATTTCAAGTCGGGATAGTGGTAACCCCTGGGGGGGCTCTGGGGAACCCCATTTTTTGTTCCTAAGAATGGAATTGAGTCGTAGGGCATAGGTGCTGTTTTCTTTTTACTTACCGTACTTAGAAATATTATGCCTGCTGAATATATAGATTTGTGTCCTATGAAAATCTTTCAGATATTCTTTGTAAAATATTGCCTCTCCCCTCAGTGGCCTTTTCAGTTGGATGTATGATATTAGATCTTTTCAGTTTTCCTCCTTTTCTTAACCTCTCTTTCATTTCTTCCAGCTTCTTTTCTGTACATGGCATGTTCTGGGTACTTTTTCATATCTCTGTGTTCCGGGTCAGTGATTCATTCTTCAGCTATATCTAATCTACCAGTGAGCTTTGAGTTTGACATTGATTTTTTTTTTTCATTTTCTAACATTCTATTTGATCCTGCCTGATCATTTCTGATAGCTTCTTGTTGCTTGCTTGTCCACTTTTTATTTCCATCTTTTATTTAAGTAAACATTTAATAATATTTATCCCAAGTTTGTGTCTGATAATTCCAATATCTGGGATCTAATTCTGTTGTTTTGGCTTCTTCTGACTCTCATCAGTGGTCCTTTCCCACATACGTTGTGGTGACCTTTGATTGTGAGCTCATGTTCACATGATGTTTATCTCTGGGACTCTTGGGAGCTGTAGTAGAGGATTCTCCCTGCAGAAAGGATGTGTTTTGCTTTTTCCAAGAAGACTTGGGAGCCTCTTAATCTGAGACCACTTAACCTCTTCCAGGGAACCAGCCCAGCACACGCACCCCTGGTGTGGTTTCTCCACACCGATATAGGTGTTGGCCTCAGGGTAACGCTCAGGGCAACCCCATCTTTGTGTTGCTTAATGCTCACAGCTCTGATTTCAGCATTCGGGTTTTTGTTTAAGGTCCCTTGCGGTTTCTATAACCTTCTGTGAGGACGCCGCACCTTGGATGATCAGCTTTGCACAGGCTCTGGTTATCTGGTGAATGTGGAGGACTAGGATAAGGCAGCCACCATCTTACTCGAGGTCCAGGAAACTGGAAACAGAACCCCACCCACTGCTGCCACCCACATACACACACACACCTGCCTCGAATCAATTTTGTTTTCCATCCAGGAGCCTGAATAACAGTTCAAAACACAGACCTCATTTGAGATCACTCTCCTCATTGAAACCCTTCACTTCTTTTAAAATTCCATTGACTTCTGTGTCTTAATTTTTCTCTTTAGTTCCTCATGAGAAAAATGAAATCATACTTATGCTTATGAAGGAGATACTTATGCTTGATATTATAAGAATAATATTATATTATATTATAATTATTATAATTATATATTATATAATTATTATATATTATATATAATTATATATTATATATTATATAATATATATATTATAATAATACATGAGGTCATGTGCTTGAGTACTTTTAGATTGAAAAAACCAGAAGCTAATGCCAGGTAGAGACCTAATGTTTAGGGGAATAAGTGTCAGTGACACCAGCACATATCAAGGATAGATTCTCTGGGCGACAGGTGTGGGTTTCAAGCTGCGTCCCCATGATCTTTATTGGTCAGTTGCTCATCTGTTGCACATCACTGGAGTTACCTTCCAGGGAGACTAAGAGCATCGGAAGCCAAGGGCTCCAGGCAGACTTGGCCTGGGCAGCCTCTGTCAGTACTTGCTTTCCCCTCCTGAAGGTTCCACGTTGCATCGGATCACCCTCCGTCCGCTGACGCGGGCATCTTTCCAGTTTCCTCCAGTGCTGACCTCAGGGTGTAGGACAGGGGGCACTCCCCATAGGATTCAGCTTCCTGAGTCCTTGTGTTCCTGAGCTTTGTGCTCGGGGTCCCTGGAGGGGATTTCCTTGCAACAACTCTGTGAGGACTCTCACCCAGCATCTTGCATTGGTGCCAGCTATGAGCACGCTGACATTTCAGTGAAGGTAAGGAGATGCAGGAAGGGGCCAGCTGTAAACACAGAGAACCAAGGTGCCGAACACACTAGTCACTGGCTCTTTTAGGAGCTAAGAAAGCTTTGTTTTTCTGTAGCTTATCTCTTGGGAGATGCAAGCCAGAGCAGGTTAACACTGGATACAGGGAGGGACTGGTGCCCTGTGTCCCCATCCAGGGAAGGAAAGTGGGGCTGGGGGTCATTGCAAGACCAGACTCTGTCGGGTGACCAGCTCCTGGAATTCCCACTCTTCTTTCTTTTTAAAATTTGTTATCCAGAATCGAGTTGGAAAAGCTTTCTGAAGAAAACACTCTCTTGAAAAGAGCTGGGGAGGATCCGACAAGAGTTTGAAGCTTCAGAAAGGACGGAGGCTGCACAGAGGTAAGGGCCAGCTAATGGGTCCCACCCCAGCCACCCATCCCAGACACAGTTTGCTCATCACAGAAGAAGCTCAGAAGGCATTACTGTAGAAAGTGGGACGTGTTCACAGATAACCCACATTCCAGGAACAGTCAGCAGAGAACTGTGCTGCCCTCCGACCAGCCTTGATGGGCATGGGAGGGCTCAGGCATCCTACAGAATACTCCATAGCGTGCTCAAGGGTCAGAGGAGGCATCCTGCATCCCTGTAGGGGCAGGAGGGCCTCTTACAACCTTCCTGGGCCAGGAGAATCTGTTTCTTCTTGTCCTGATGATGATTTCAGCTGTGCTTTTGTCCAAGGTTCATTCCTGGTCTGTTGATTTCAGTGTGTCAGAGTCAGGGGTCTAGGGCAGGGGCCTGAGCACTGAGGCAGGAGCTGTGTGTATTGTAGAGGGATACTTGTTGGTAGATTTCAGCTTTCACTATCAGAGCCTCATCTAAGAAGGGTTTGGCTTTTTTTTTTTTTTTTAATAAAATTCAAATGAGCTCAGCTCTAAACTGCTGAGAATGTGGTGTTGATTTGATAAAAGTGCCTGACGATTAAAGTGTGGAATCCAGAGTGGATGGTCACCCAGCGATCACTGTTACGTTACAGCAGTTCTGAAATCTGAAAGGTTTCTTCCCTCCAGGAACCATTTTCCCTAAGTTTGGTGCTGGGGCCCTTTTGACAGCAGACGTCAGCAAATGTAAGGCTGTGTTGATCGTTATGCTTCTGGGTGTGAAGAGCACTCCCACGTGCTGGAGAGAGATTAACATGTGCTGTGCAACTGAGGAATGTCGTGGAGGATTTGTTCTTACAGTGCTGGCAGGGTTCCTCTGGCTCCCAGGCTGGGATCCAGTTGGACCAGCACAGTAACAGTGTAGGACAGTGACAGACCAGTGGCTGTAGGCTATCGAGAACAGGTGTACAAACCAGCACCACAGTGACCACGGTGAGCAATGACTCATCAGTGACACTGTTAACTTTGCTTCTTCAACAGGAAGGAAATTGAGGTTTTAAAGAGAGACAAGGAAAAGGCCTGCTCTGAGATGGAAGAGCTCTGCACGCAGGTTAAGTATTGACCCCTGGTGTGAAACAGATGCCCCCCTCCCTCTTCCATTGTTTTGAAATAATCTCAAACTTACAGAAAGGAAACACAGAACATTTTTATGGAAGTTACAAGAGTTGCTGGCCCATCAGCCCCCTCCCACTCCAAGTTGGGGAATCACTGTGAATATGACAGGGTGTAGCCTCATCAGCCACGGCCGGGACCTCGTGTGGCTTGTCTGCCTTTCCTTGTTCTTAGGACCTGGTGCTTTTGAAGGTTATAAGCAGTTGTTTTGGTGTGTCTAAAACTTCCTTATAATTGGATTCCGATTATGTGGAAATATCCCCTTCTCATTCTATCCTGTCCGGGGACACAAGCTTTAGTGACGTCCTTAGATTCTTGGTCAGGTGCTGTGGGCCAGGCTTCTTCACAAAGTTACTTTCCCCTTGGTAATTACGGAACATTTTATAGGAAAATCCTTTGATATGATGTGAATGTCCTGTTCTTCATCAAACTCTCACAGAGTGGTTCTCCCTGTTTATTTAATGGGTTATAATATCTTACCATCAGTGTTTATTTTCATGCTCAATTGTCCCAGATTTGGCTAATAAGAGCCCCCTCCGGGTGAGTTCTGGGCCTTGCAGACAGGTCCTGGTCATTATTTGAGCACTTCCTTACTTTCTAGTGTCCCATGATATTCCAGGTTCATCTGGTACTTCCCTTGCCCCAACCCTGGAAGCAGCCACTTCTCCAAGGAATCCTTGGTGACTTTTAGCTCAGAATGGTACTTGGAGACCAAGATTTGGGTACTGGGGGTGCTCACAGCTCCGGGGTCATCACTATGTCCAAATGCAGTTAGTGCATGGAACTCGGGAGGGTATATTTATTATGCTGTCATGCACGTGGTTTCAGGTATATTTATTTGTACAGCTCTCTACCAAAAATCATAAATTTAAACTCTGCAATTCCAATATCACAGGGATGATTCTAGCTTTCTCTCTCTGTATTTATAACTTATGCCTCTAGCAGTGAAAAGCCTGGTCTCCATCATCCTCAGTGGATGGACTTACTATTTGGTCAGTCCCCTTTAGCCTGCACGTGAATGCCCTTCTCATGCTGTTTAGCACTGACCACCACACTGGTCTCCCTTTGCGCCACGAATAAGTGCTTTCTGCACTTGGTCTCTCTTACTGGCTTTTGTACCCAAGCACACAGCTAGGAGGGCTTCCCTTGTGACTCAGCTGCTAAAGAATCCACCTGTAGTGTGGGAGACCTGGGTTTGGTCCCTGGGTAGGGAAGATCCCCTGGAGAAGGGAAAGGCTACCTACTCCGGTATGCTGACCTAGAGAATTCCATGGACTGTATAGTCCATGGGGTCACAAAGAGTTGGACACGACTGAGCTTCTTTCACTTCACTTCACACAGCTTGGATGTGTCATTCTTTTTTAATTTTTTTAAAAATTGAAATTATTACTGATAATTGCAGGCTCACATGTGGTTGTAAGACATATATTACAGAGGAGTACACTTTGTCCAGTTTCCCCAGTGGCCACGTTTTATGAAACTTTAGTATAGTGTCTGTGTTAGTGTGCTAGGGCTGCCACAGCAAAGCACCACAGACTGAAGGGCTTACACAACCAAGTTTATTTCCTCACAGTGCTCGGAATTAGAAGTTCAGGTCAGGGCGGGGCTGGTTTCTTCTGAGGCCTCTCTCTGGTTTGTACACAACTGTCCTGCCTGTGTCCTCCCATGGTCCTCCTTCAGATGCGTCTGTGTCATCATCTCTTATTAGCGCACCATCATACTGCATTCATATGACCTCGTTTTACCTTAATCACCTCTTTAAGACCCCGTCTCCAACTGCAGTCCCTCTGTACAGGATTGGAGGTTTGGGCTTCAACATTGAATTGGGGTGTGGGGGGGCACAAGTCAGCCCTTAATGAGCATCACAGTCAAGCTGTTGACATTGATGCATCTGTAGGTCTTACTTCCCCAGTTTTTTTTTTTTTGCGGGGGCGGGGGGTGGTGTTCTTTTTCTTGGGGGAGGGGCTTCGTTGCCCCACGGCACGTGGCATCTTAGTTCCCCAACCAGGGATGGAACCCGAGTGTCCTGCCTCGGAAGGCAGGTTCTTAACCACGGGACCACCCAGAAAGTCCACGTGCTCCCGCAGCTTTGCTTATGCTCTCGTGTGGTGTCAGGTCTACACGGTTTTATTCCCTGTGCAGGTTCATGTCTCCACAACCCAGCTGCAGCGCCACTAGGTCCTTCATATTGTTCATTCACAGCGACATCCGCCATCTGTCTTTCTGCCCACCTATCCCAGCCCCAACAGCACCCTTACGGCAGAAAACAAAGAGGAACTGAAGAGCCTCCTGATGAAAGTGACAGAGGACAGCCAACCTTGTACCATTTCACCAGTGACACACAAGGAACCATCCCGAGTGAGCTCTCTGGGACTGCCTCTCTGCACATAGCACGGCTCCCTGCTGCGTGTCCACGTAGTTTCTTCCTGCCACTGGATGGCATTCCAAGGCGTTAACGTCCCACAGCTCGTCTTCAGTTCAGTTCAGTCTCTCAGTTGTGTCCGACTCTGCGACCCTAGGACTGTGGCACGCCAGGCTCCCCTGTCCATCACCAACTCCTGGAGCTTGCTCAGACTCATGTCCATCGCATCGGTGATGCCTTCCAACCATCTCATCCTCTGTCGTCCCCTTCTGCTCCTGCCTTCAGTCTTTCCCAGCATCAGGGTCTTTTCCAATGAGTCAGTTCTTCACATCAGGTGGCCAAAGTATTGGAGTTTCAGCTTCAGCATCAGCCCTTCCAATGAATATTCAGGACTGATTTCCTTTAGGATGGACTGGTTGGTGTCTGCACATTGCAGTCCAAGGGACTCTCAAGAGTCTTTTCCAACACCACAGTTCAAAAGCATCAGTTCTTGGGCACTTAACTTTCTTTATGCTCCAACTCTCACATCCATACATGACTACTAGAAAAACCATAGCTTTGACTAGATGGACCTTTGCCAGTTTTTTAACATGCTATCTTGGTTGGTCATAGCTTTTCTTCCAAGGAGCAGGCACCTTTTAATTTCATGGCTACAGTTACCATCTGCAGTGATTTTGGAGCCCAAGAAAATAAAGTCTGTGACTGTTTCCATTGTTTTCCCATCTATTTGCCATGAACTGATGGGACCGGATGCCATGATTGTAGTTTTTTGAATGTTGAGCTTTAAGCCAACTGTTTCACTCTCCTCTTTCACTTTCATCAGGAGGCTCTTCAGTTCTTCTTTGCCTTCTGCCATAAGGGTGGTGTCATCAGCGTGTCTGAGGTTATTGATATTTCTCCTGGCAATCTTGGTTCCAGCTTGTGCTTCATCCAGCCTGGCATTTTGCATGATGTACTCTGCATGTAAGTTAAACAAGCAGGGTGACAATATACAGCCTTGACAGACTCCTTTCCCAATTTGGAACCAGCTTGTCTTAATGCTCACCTTTAAAGGATGGCTGGGCTGATTCCAGTTTTGGGCCGTCACAGAAGCTGCAATGAACGTTCCTAGGCAGGTCTTTGTGTGGATGGTCTTCATTTCACGGGATAGATGCCCAGGAGACAATTGCTCATCTGTACGGCAGCTACATGTCTAGTTTTATAAGAAATTGCCCAGCTGTTTTCCAGAGCAGCTACTAAGAGTTAATGTTCCCGCCAGCGGCGTCTGCCAGGTCCAGTTGCCCCACATCCCTGTCCACACTTGGTGTTGTCACTCTTATTTTAGCCCGTCCAGGAGTGAGTGACACTGGGTCAGAACAGCTGGCGGGGGCTCCACTTGGCTATCCCCTCGCTGGTTCAGGCCTGGTAAAGAAGGAGGTTTCCCTCGAGGGCAGAGAGCAGAACGCTCTGTGTACTTCAAAACAGGCGCGGTCCTAGTCTACTCAGGCTCATACAGACGCCACAAGCAGGCGGCTTCAACTACAGGATTTATTGTCCCAAGGTTCTCAAGGCCACGGTCAAGGCGGGGCCGGCCTGGTTCCCGTGAGGCTCTTCCAGGCTTGTGGGGAGCCCCCTCTCACTGTGTCTTCTTATAAAGTCACTGTCCCATTGGATTAGGACCCCACCTTGCGAGCACATTTAACCTGAATTACCTGCTAGCAGCCTTGTCCCCAGACTGGTGACTTTGTGCACCCGGTTCTACCCACAGCAGCCACCTTGTTCAGGCCTCCAGCCTCTGGCTCCTGGTGAGCTGTGACGCTCTTCGCCTGTCTTTCTTTCTGGTTTTCAGAGCATTGGTTTGCCCTGTGACTTCAGTTCTCTGATGGGCCTGAGAAGAGTTGTTGACTTTCAGTTACTCAGCTTTTTCTTTGTTCTTGCTGGGAGGGTGGGAGTGCCGACTTCCAAGCTCTTTCCAGGCCAGAGCGGAAATGGCGTTTTGTTTTTCTCGTGGGTCTCTGCACGTTCACTGTCAGGACATAGAAGCGTAGTAGGTTTTCACCTGCTGACCTTGTGTCCTTGCTGAGCTCCCACTCACTCTGGGAGTGCGTTTGTCACCTCTGGTTTCCCAGACTCCTGCTGTACCCTGGAGACACCCGCAGTTCCCATCTGCCTCTTCCCACCGCTGCCTGCCTCCCCAAGTCTGGCTGATACGGTGGGAACACCCACCCTGGGGCGACAGTGATGCATCGGCCTAGCTGTGCATGAACCCTGCTCCGAGGCACAGAGGGCTTCAGACCCTCAGCCTCCGGAGCAATTGCTAGGGAAAAGCAGAGGAGCAAAACATGGTTTGTGTGAAGGCATGTGACACACGGTTGGCGCTAACGAGCTTCCTTGTGTTGCCTGCTGGCTGCCATTTATCCTAGGCTGCACCGCCAGCGTCCAGCATCCACTGTCTGCAAAGTGGGTCATTTCATCAGTGTGCTGTGTTTAATGACAGTGATCAGATTTTTAAAGAGAATCATATGCCTCAGGTTTAGCTAGGGTTCTGGGTTTTTTTTTTTCCTTCAACTTGTATAAGATAATGTCAGAAATAACCGTGGGAGAAACGAGAAAAGCATGCCAGTTCTCCAGAGCAGTGATGGGATGTTGATGGGATGTGAGTGCTCCTGGTGCCCAGCGTTTGTTTCTTGGGGGATTGATCATAGTTCATCCTCCACCCGGTGGCCTGAGAGCCCGTCACTCTGGGGACACTGAGCGAGTGCCTCACCCACTAGTTGCTAATAGCAACCCCACCCCCAGCTGTGATGACCAAAATGGTCTCCAAAGATTGCCAAGCATCCCCTGGGGAGAAGAGTGTCCCTGGTTGAGGACCCCTGGGATGCTGCTGGCTTAAAAAAATAACTTTCCTACCTGTGTTTTCTCCCTTTTTGTTCCAGAGTCAGAAGTGTAGGGATGAACTGTCCCAGCTCAACCACAGGGTCCTGCAGCTCGGAGAGGAGGCCTCTACCCACCAGACCCAAAGCGAGAAGAGTCCCATCACCGTCCAGCTGCTGACACACAGACTGGAGGAGGCCGAGCTCCGGGAGGAGCTGCAGGTGAATGGCAGGCGGGGCAGGGAGGGGCAGGCAGCCTGGCCTAAAACAGACCAGGGGCAGCCCTGACGTGCCTGCAGGTAAAGCAAGGGGCTTCACAAGCAAGCCCTGACAAATGTGTGAACTTTTAGCAGCTTTTGCAAAGCCTGGTACCTCTAGAGAAAGTAGCAGAAAGGAATTAAATCCTGATGATAGGAGCCTAAATTGGGGTGACCTCTCCAGAGGTCATTAGGCAAAACATACATCAAGAGTGGTCAAGAATGTCGGTGTGCTCTAACTTCATGACTCTGCTGTGGGAACTTTACTGAACATTGTGTATGGACTTAGCTGAACATATTTTCATTGCTCTGGTGTTTATAATAGCACAACAGATTTGGAATCAGCTTTGAATCATCAACCGTATTGACTAAGTCAGTAAATTATGGTGCCGCCATTAAAAACCACATTTTTGAATAGTGTCTAATGCTCTGGACATTATAAAAGAGAAAGCATGGCCTATGATGTCGTGGTGGCAGCATGTGTGTGTGTGGAGGAAGGGCCAGGAGATACAGCATGTCGGGTGTGCTGTGGTCACAGATGACTTAAATTTTGTAATTCTTGCTTTTCTGAAGTTTCTGCATGAAGCATGCATCACGTTGCTAATGTTCTTCTTATACTTGTGAAACTGACATTTAAAAACAGGGTAACCAAATCCAAAAACTTGAACTTGACCGTGTGACTCAGGACCGTCAGAGCCTGAGACTGGCACAGTCACAGCTGAGAGAGGCCCTTGAAGAGAGTCGGGACCAGGTGAGTGTGCATGGTGGTCCTGGGCTGCGGGGAGTCAGCCTCGCCTCTGACAGCCTGCACGGGACTAGTCCAGCCAAGGGCATCGCAGGGCTGGCTGAGGCCGCACGGCTAGGGGAGCGCCCTCCAGGCCAAGGATTCAGTCAGGCCCCATCCAGGGTCAGGTGGAACGTGAGCGAACCGTGTGAAGGGCTGTGCCTGTTCCCTCACAAGGGCAGGCGGGCATAGCAGCTCCTCTGTGTGTGCCCTCTGCAGGTGGAGGAGCCAGGGAACATGGAAAGTGGCCTCCGAGGTCCAGGCCGCCGGTGGAGAAGCCCCCAAGGGGACCAGCTCCTCGCCCTGGCGGAGCCCAGGTGTCACATGCCTGTGGCATGTGTGTGGCAGTGCTGCCAATGCCCTGCACTTGTCTGGCACCTGCCAGGCTCAGAGGTGCAGCAGTGGGGAAGCAGGGAGCTCACAGGCTGGGACACACAGATGTGAGCAGAGTGGGCCCAGGACGGGTGATGGGTGCCTGCCAGTGTGAGGTGCTGGGATGCAGGGCTGGTTCTTCCAAGGAGATCGAGCAGGAGGAGAGGAGGGAGGTGATGGGCTGGTTCTTCCAAGGAGCTCGAGCAGGAGGAGAGGAGGGAGGTGATGTTGTGAGGTGCCCTGAGGGCCTCAGGCCCTGGTGGACTCAGACATGGGGTGTGCTTGGAGAGCCAGGGTCTGCAGGGGGAAGGGGCTGTGAGAGAGGGTCTCTAAGCCTCATGTCTCCGCTCAGCCTGGCACCAGGTTCCCCACCTGGCCCCTGGTCTGACCCCTGGACTTAGCTGTGGACACCTGGTGTGAGAGGTCACTTCTCAGATGGCCCAGGTTGCAGAAGGGTCTGTCTGCATGTGGGACCCCTCCCTGTCCAGGGTGTTAGGAGGGGCTGGCAGACCCCTGTGGGCCCAGCCCCCCACTGTCAGCAGGCACTTTCTCCAAGGTATCTCTGTGTACTGGGGGCCCCCTTCCCTGTTTGTAGTGCAAAAGGAACCTTGAGAAATTGCCGGACTGGTTTGAGCCTTTGAGGTGAAGAAGACAGATCCACCCATGGGCAGCAGGACTGGGCTGCCGGAGGCTTCCCTGCCTGCTGGGGGCGGGGGGATGCCCAGCACTCAGCCGCTGTCACGGGCAGGAGCAGCTGCTGTGAGGCAGCTGGTGTCACCTTTGGTGAGTTAGATGAGGACCCCCCGAAACACGCCTGGATGAAAGTGTGCAGAGAGAAAACAGGGCATCTAGGGACCATCGGGGGTGCAGAGGTGAGGGTGCATCCAGAGCCGTGAGGAGGGAGTGGTCCTGAGGTCACAGGGCCAGCAGGGGAGACAGGCGTCAAAGAGGGCACTTACACAGCCGGCATCCCAGGGTGCTGTGGGCGGGGGCACCTGCACTGCCCTCTGTGGCATCGGGTCCTTGTTGCGTGGCAGCCAAGCACTCAGGAAGGGCAGACAAGCATCCAGGCTGCTGAGCACTGTGCTGGGGGATTCCTTAGCATCGCTGCCCCACATTTGGCTGGGCCAGCCTGGATTCAGGGTGGAGAGGTCCGCCATCGTCTGAGGGGCTCACTGCCCCACCCCAGCACCCAGAACATGGAGGCCCTGGCTTCCCGGCTGCAGGGGCCCCGCTTCTCTTCTGGGGACATCCTGCCTTCTCATGTGGTGGTCGAGCAGGGCTCTCCGGAGTGGGCCCACCCTCCACCCACACCTTGTTTTACAAGGAGGGCCTAAGGGGAACTCAGCTGGGCCGTGCTGAAGTACTGCCTGGCCAAGGAGAGTGGACGGCGAGGCCTGTCGTCAGGCTTCAGGGCTCAGCACAGGATCGGCTGCAGGAGGCAGCAAGGCACCCAGGCAGGTGTGCGGGACTCAGACCTGGGCAGGAGTGACTGCATAGTGATCATCCGAAGCTCTAAAGTCGCAGGGAGGCGGCTACGTCTGGTGGAGGGTGTGTGAGAACTTTCCTCCCCTCTCTTCATCCCAGGAGCGTGGCAGCTGCTCCGCTGGACCTGTGTGTGTGGTGTGCTTCTGGGGGTCTGTCTGGGGAAACTGCCCAGGGTGGCCCCTCAGACACGGTGACACAGGCCAGTGAGGGAGTAGGGCTGTGGCTCACAGTTTCACCCCTGCCCGGCCAGGATGGCCAGTGCCCTCCTCCCCTGCCTGCCCTCAGCAGGGCCCCTGGTGGAGCCGCCGCCTCTCCCGTCCACGGGGTCTCAGAGGGCAGGTCTGTGTGCTCCAGACGAGGCCACTGGAGCCCATGGTATAAATGGTGTTTAGATGGCCTCCCAGGTGCTCCATTCAGGGAAAGTGGCCAGGCTCTGGGCAGCCTGGTGCCAGCGATCCCATGGGTTCTGTGCCCAGGAAGCAGATGGCTGAGTCCGTCCACATCCACACCTCTCCAGATGCTGTGCAACCACCTCCGGGGCCCTGGCCACAGCCCGTCTCAGGAGCATGGGCTCTACATTTAGAGGGAGGCTGCTCTATGCTGCTGGTGGGAGTCCCATTATTGAAGGTATTAAACCCAGCAAAGAACCCAGGGGGTAAACAGGACAGAATAACTTGATCCTCCCAGGATCCGGTACGAGGTCACAGGGAGGGCTACAGGCAGGCCTTCCAGGCTCTCAGGGTGCAGAAGCGCCCCTGAATGGACTCTGTGTTAGTCACTCAGTCCCATCCGATTCTTTGCAACCCCATGGACTTTAGCTTGCCAAGCTCCTTTGTCCATGGGATTCTCTAGGCAAGAATATTCGAGTGGGTTGCCATGCCCTTCTCCAGGGGATCTTCCCAACACAGGGACCAA
The DNA here is from genome assembly GCF_003369695.1 of Bos indicus x Bos taurus. NCBI lineage: Eukaryota > Metazoa > Chordata > Mammalia > Artiodactyla > Bovidae > Bos > Bos indicus x Bos taurus. The sequence continues at coordinate 66,048,336 of NC_040088.1, read as the reverse complement.
ATCCATGTATCCTGTGTTTCCTGCATTGCAGGTGGATTCTTTACCGTCTGAACTACCAGGAAATGGAGTGTGGGCATCAGATAAACGGACTCTTTAGAAATCGTGGGCTCTGCTGGACACGCCCTTCCCTTGTGGGGTGGCCTACCAGGTAGAGATGCAGTTTTCTGTGTCTGGTGGTGACCCTGTAGCTCTGGGCAGTCACCCCATAACCGCTGTGCCTTTTCCCTGGCAGCTGTATGGAGCCACCCAGAGGCTGCGGCTGGCCCGGTTGCAGCACGCCCAGCAGGTGCAGCAGCTGCGGGAGGAGATGGCACAGCTCGTGCCCGCAGTCCACGTGGCCGAGCTGCAGCGGCTGCTGGAAGGGGAGCGGTGGGGGGCATGGTGGCTCTAGGCGGAGGCCCAGGTGAGTAGGGACCGGGCTCGGGGGCCAGCTGGGGGTGACGGGGAGGGCGAGTAGGCTTTCTGGTGCCAGGGGGAGGATGGCCCGACAGCCCTCCCACCATGTGGGATGTTTATGGAAGCCATGGGACCCGGCTTCTGCTGGGAGCTGGTGGGCATTGAGTGGCCAACCCTGAGTCCCCAGCCTGTTTTCTGGGCTGCGTGTGTCTGTAGCCAGCTACACACGTGACCTGCTTCCAGGTCTGAAAGGTGGTGACAGAAGGGCCACAAGAGAGGGATGGGCAGGGATAGCTCTTCAGGAGTGCAGGCAGGTGCAAAGGTCCTGGGGTGGGCTATGCTTGGCATGTTTAAAAGCAGCAAGGGGTGTGGGGTGCTGGTTGGACAAGAGATCAGCACAGTGACAGCACAGACTTGGGGAGCCCTGCTGTGTGCCAGGCTCACATGCAGAAACAGAGTTGCTGCCTTAAAAGAGCAGCAGAACAGTGGCTCAGCGCGTGCACTGTGGGGGACTGGATCCTGGCTCCACCACCTGAGCCGAGTGGTTTAACTGAGTGAGTGATTCAACTCGCTGTGCTTCCATTTCTTTCAACCTCTGGTGGCAGTGGTTCCCACCTCAGAGCAGTCTCTCAGGCATCAGTGAGTGAGCACCTCAAAGTGTGAGCCTGGGGAAGCACATTTGGGTCCTCAAAGTTCATAGGTTAGTGGGAGGGTGAGGAGTAGCAGAGGGCTAGGTGCCTTCCTGAGGAAGGAATTTGTGCAAGATTAGAAAGGTGGGTAAAATCTGACATTTGTAAAATACAAATTCTAACGAAGAACAGCCTTATAGCATTATGCAAACACGTTGTGCTGGAGAGACATTTAAGCTAGGACAGATTATTGACAAAGGAAATTTAGTCAGAGATCCCCTAGAAAGACTACCATGTTTAGGGAAACTCAACTTTGAGTCATTTAGGATTAAAATCCTAGGACAAAGAGTCTCTTATCTGCTCACACTACAGTGAGAAGTGCAGCTTTGTGGCTTGTGAGACATTTCTAACCATCCCTCCCTATAGATGAAAGGTTAGCCAGATACTCAGATTTTGTACACTTCAGCTGATTTCCATTCTAAAGTAAATAAGCCTGAGATGATTCTTTTTAAAATGTACTGTGTTGATCTCTGTTGCTGCTGCTGCTAAGTCGCTTCAGTCGTGTCCGACTCTGTGCGACCCCATAAATGACAGCCCACCAGGCTCCCCCGTCCCTGGGAGTCTCCAGGCAAGAGTACTGGAGTGGGGTGCCACTGCCTTCTCTGGTGTTGATCTCTAACCTCCTCTTATTCAGGAAGCACATGAAAAACAGCTGAAAGCAACAGAAGAGTGGGTGGAGGAGGTGGAAACGATTTTGAAGAACATGGAAGTGCTCCTCCAAGAGAAAGTGGGTGAGCTGAAGGAACAGGTGAGTGACGGACGCCTCCTTTGGGCATCTGGGTAGCTGATGAGGGAGACAGGACCCCAGAGAACCCTGTGTCCTGCGGAAGTGCTGAGAAGGGGAGAGGAGGGCAGGGAGAGGGGAGAGAGAGGCCTTGCTGTCCTTTGAGGTCTGCTTGGTGCTCCAGGAAGTGAAATGTGAGCACATCTGTGGAAATGCTTCTCTTCCACAGTGACCAAATGTGGTTTACCTGGAGCGCCCTGAGCCGCGGGTCCCCAGTTTGAGTCACTCTGCGCAGGCTGCCCGCTTTAGACCCCCACTCCAACCTGTGTAGCCCCTGCCCTGCCGGCACCACCGCCCTCCAACCTTTTCGGTCCCCGGGTCCTCACTTTCCTTCCCAGCCGTCAGACTCCTGGTGACCCCCTACCCACCAGTTACTCTTGGTAAAACCTCAACCCCAAGTAAATCTTGAGGCTCCTACATGCTGGGGGAGGGGGCGGGTAGGGGTTGACTGTCCCAACTGCCGCCTTTCCCCCACACCCCTGTCTGGGGGGCCCTTCCGCTCTGCCTCTGACCCCCAGCCCCTCTCCCCTCCTCTCAGTTGTGACTTGGGCTTGTGTCCCCGTAAGACCAGAAGGTCCCAGAGAAATGGCCGTGTGCTCAGCTCACCCACCCCCGCTTCTGCCGCCCCCTCTCCGGTCTCCTCAGCACCACCTTCTGGAGCCCGGTCCTCCCATCGAGTTCTCTGCTGCCTTGACAGGCGCCCCTTCAGAGCTGTCTGCTCCCAGCCGCCCGGCCACCCAGGGGCCCATCTGGCTCTTCAGCGCGGCCCTCAGTGCGGAGCAGAGCTCCCATCGCGTGCCCCACGCCCCGTCTTTTGGGTCCTGACAGCTGGGCTCCTCGTCTCCTCTACCAGCCCCTCAGCAGCAGCAGTCTTCCTTAGATACGTTGGAGCTGCGGCCTGCCTCAGAGTAGACAGCGGCTTCTCCGGTGGCCTCGAGATCCTGCAGGACCTGGCCCCCTCCCCTCGGCCCCTCGCCCAGCCGGCGTGGCGGCCCTGCCTTCCTCACCGGCCTCCTGGCCGTTCCTGCCACCGCGCATGCGCCGGCCTCTGCCCGGGAGGTTTGCGTCAGGCAGCCGCCCGCGCGTCCTCCATGCTTCTTTCAGGTCTCTGTGCACCTCAGGCTCAGCCGTGTGTCCCCCGCCTGGGTTCTCTGTTAACACGCCACCTGACACTGCGCGCTCTGCTGGCTCCTGTTAGAACACGTGCCTGTGGGAGCAGGGCCGTGGCCGGGCAGCACTGGCCCGCCGAGCTGCTCGGTAGCTACTTGAGTGAGTGGCTTCAGCGCGGACTTTCAAAGCCCAAAGCCGGGACCCCTGCGTCTTTGCATCTTGACTAGTGTGTCCTGTGTCCCCATCACTGAAGCCCCTGTCAGTGTCGTGTGGGTGGCACCCAAGGTGCCTCGGTGCGTCCCGGCTGGCATGGTGGGCCTGCAGAGCGCACTGAGATAAGGCCATCATTTGGGTACTCTTGACAGTTTCCTCATTGATTTTTGGAGGCCTCCAGATTTGGGTCTTCTTATCTTCATTTCGTGATAAGTCAATTTGTACAAAGTTGGCTTAAATTTTCTCTACCACATAGTTCGTCAGTTTCCTCTCTCATGCCAGGATAACAAAACCTGTCACTACATCTAACATGTCTCTGATTTGTAAGGTTCCCCAAACTAGTCTGAACACGCATGGAGGAATAGGAAGGGAGAGCTGGTGGCGTGGCGTGGCTGCGTTAGACGTGCAGTACACTGTGGCTTTCTCCCCTCTCCAGTTTGAAAAGAACACCCGATCTGATCTGCTGCTCAAGGAGCTCGATGTGGAAAATGCTCACCTGACAAAAGTGCTTCAAGTCACTAAAGAGAAGCAACGAGGTGCCGAGAAAAAGTCCCGATTCTTGGAAGAAAAAGAGCTCTCAACAAACTGCTCAGCAAGATTGCTACAGCATCCCTCGCTGTGTAGACTGCTTTTCTTCCTGGAGTTCGTTTTGAAAGAACATCTTTAAAGTAAACCACTGTGATGCTGTAACTTATTGTGGCTCACTGGCTGTACACCCCTGGATAGACGAGGATTGTGATTCTGTTTATCTCACAAGCATTTAATGAAGGTCTGTGTGCCAGATGCTGGGGAAACAGGTTGGAAAAGACTACTTTTTTTTTTTTTTAGTGGTCTTTGGGTAACTTCTAGAGTTACATTCCTAATTTTGCTACTGACAAGCAAAACAGATTATGGGGTTCCCAGCAAGGTAAATGGTAAAGTAAAGCAATTTTAATGTTGCACTTCTGACCTTGGCTACAGAGATTCAAACGCAAAGTCAGGGCTCTATAGTTTTACCATTGCACTGTTAGTGCTATGGGTTTAGTCACTGGCATTCTCGTTGGTGGATCGATAGAGACACTCCAGAAATGTACTTTCTGTGACTTTCAACTGGCGATAAGGGATAGAGGAAGGAAGCCTTTTTGTCAGGGCCCGTTCCACCACGAGGGAGTCTAGACAGTGCTGGTATTTTAGGGCTGTGGACTCAGGGAGGATGGTATCCATTGTGAATGCAATCTTTTCCTCATTGAAATGTCATCACACTGGAAAGTGTATGATATGTTTTAAAAAAAAAGGGAAAAAGTATAGTTTTATATCCAAGATATACATAAAGTATGGTCATTTGGTTTACCAGAATAAACTACTGTAATATGAAGTCACTGTATTTGCAATTAAATCCTTTTCTATTAAAACCGATTAACTTCTAGATATTTTTTAAACTAAAATATTTCAGAGATAGAGAAAAATAGTTCTATAGGAAGCACTCATATGCACTACATGAACATGCAGGTGTGTTAAGGACGTTGTTACAGCATCCTGGACAGAAGCCCAGTCCTGGTTCTACTGCAGCCAACCTCTCTCCCCGTCCTGGTGGCCTCCGCTCTCCTGAAGCTGCTGCACGCCCCCTCCGCTCCGTCTGTCTGCACATGTACTGTCCCTGCTTGAATGAGAAAAGCCTTAAAGCGCTGGAATAGATGGAAAGATCAGATCTGGGGTAGGAGGACTCAACAACATAAAGTGGGCTCTTCTCTCCATGCAACTCTGGTCGCTTAACCTATGACAAAGGAGGCAAGGATGGACAGTGGAGAAAACCCTCTTCAATAAGTGGTGCTGGGAAATCTGGACAGCTACAGTGAAAGAATGAAAGTAGGACATCCTCTGATACCATACACAAAAGTATACTCAAAATGGATCAAAGACCTAAATGGAAACTTTTAGAGGAAATCATAGGCCGAACACACTTTGAGGGAATTCTCTGGCAGTCCAAGGGTTAAGACTTGGCACTTTCACTGCTGTGGGCCTGAGTTCGATCCCCGGTCAGGGAACTAGGATCCCACAAGTCACATGGCACGGCCAAAAAAAAAAAAAAAAAGCACTCTGACATAAATTGCAGAACTATCCTTTTTGATCCATGTCTTTGAGTACTGAAAATAAAAATAAAAATAAACAAATGGGACTTAATTATACTTAAAAGCTTCTGCACACCAAAGGAAACAAAAACAAAATAAAAAACTAACAGGGAAAAAATATTTGCAAAGGCAGCAACTGACAAGGGATTAATCTCCAAAATATACAAATGTAGCTCTATGTCAAAAAAGTAAAAATAAAAAACCAAAAACCCGATTTAGAAATGGGCAACACAAATAAATAAAAATAAAAAATAGAAATGGGCAGAAGACGTTAGTAGACAGTTCTCCAAAGAAGATGGACAGATTACCATGAAATGATGGCACGTGAAATGATGGTCAGCATCACTAATTATCAGAGAAATGCATGACAGAACTGCGATGAGGTATCACATCACACTGGTCAGAGTGGCCATCATCCAAATGTCTACTAATAATAAAGGCTGGGGAGGGTGTAGAGAAAAGGAAACCCTCCTACATTATTGGTAATACTGTAAATTGGTACAGCCACTATGGAGAACAGTATGGAAATTCCTTAAAAAGCTGAAAATATACTAGAACTACTGTATGATTCAGAAATCCCACTCTGGGGCATATATCTGGAGAAAACTATAATTCAAAAAGATACACATACTCCAGTGTTCATTCCAAACTCCCTTCCCATCCAAGGTTGCCACATCCCATTGAGCAGAGTGCCCCATGCTACACAGTAGGAAAGACAATTGAGTTTTCAACCTTGGGTCCATCACTTACTGTCTGAGTGACTTTGGTGAGGTTACGTAACCTTTCCGAGGGGAGCAGCTACTCACCCTCTGCTGGAGGAACCAGGGAGATGGGTTCCCCTCTGTCCCCTCCCCAGCAGCGCATTCCTTGGCCCTGGTCCACCGGTACTTTGTCTTGTCCAGGCAGACGTGTTTAGGCCTGAGTTGTGCTCCTCTTCAGTTGAGGACCTTCATCATTAGCCTTCCTCTACTCACCACCCTGGGGTCTGGGGCCTGGTGCCCACCTGTCCAGGCCCACTGCCTCCTGCCCTGTCTCCAGAGCAGCTGGACCCCTCCTTCCTCCCCAGCCTTGCCTTGATTATACCTAATGTCCACCCTTACTAGACTGGCGCTCCACCTAGTGACAGCACTTCCCTGCTTCTGCAGAAACAGTGATCACGCACAAATGAACAAGAGTAGTGACCGCTGCCGCGTGTACGCTTAACAAAATGCCCCTTCACTCTACGTGATAGCCTCCAACACCCACAACTTCATAAAGTTGGATGAGACAATTGAGGCTGAGGGTTTAAACTTAATATTTGAGCTGGGATTTGCACATGCACGGCCTGCCTGCCACCAAAATCTGACTCCTTCTGCTGCACCCCTTGGTTTTTCTTTATCACTGTGGGGGTTAGTTTATATTAGTGCCAAATCAGTACTGGGTGAGAACTAGCCCTCTCCCTCCCCAGGCAAACAGTCTAATTTGCAGGCTGAGGTCACAGTAGGAAGGAGATAGATACATGGATCCATAGAGAAATGGAGAAAATAAATTGGTTGAAATATCTGAGGCTCATTTAGGGGCAGAGCCAGAGTAATAATTCAAAAGGGTTCCAGCATCCCGAGCTTTGTCTTATCCACATACGACTATGATCTCTCTTCTCAAAGCTGAGGGCCCAGACATGGCCCTTGGGTTCTGCCCTGCTACAGATGTGGTTTATTTAAGCATCTGAACGCCAGCATCCCACTTTCCTTTAGACAGCTTTCTTGTGCTCTGACAGCTTCAGAAACTAACCAGGGAGCAGATGTGGACAGAGCAGCCCAAGGACTGCTTGGAGCTGCCGGCTGCACTTGCCTCGATCCTGGAGAAATACTTCTTCCATCCCTCAGCCTCATTCACGGGCTGAAAACAGCCCCAGGGCCCATCCGTGTCCCTGATAAAGAATCCTCTCTCTCCACCCCACACACACCCAGGTTCAGACCTGGGCCAATTTCACCACCTTTCAGGTTGGCTGTTGCCTGTCCTGCAGTATCAGAAATGAGAGGCTGACGCTACACTGTGAGTTTAGATCAGAATGTGCTCTTGAGCAAATGTGTGTTTCCTGCTTCTTCCCAGCCTCAGCCACCACCTGGGAAGAGGAAAAAGCTCATTGCTCTTTGCCGGGAGCCAGACTGAGGCAGGTTGAACATCCGCTCCAGCTGTTCTCCACACCTGGGATGCGCTTAATCAGAGCACAGTGCGTCAGCCGCACAGACACAGGGCAGGAGTCCCCTCCCCGCCAGGAAGTGACAACAGCCTGTGACTGTATGCACGCCAACCTGCCCCCCTCCCCATCTGTGGGGACAGATCAGGGACTGAGGGTCTTGAGCTCTTTTTCCCTCCAGTGAGGATCCAGCTCGTGGCCTCACCATGTGATGTTTATACCCTGGTAACATCACTGGCAGCTTTCTCTGAACCTTACCATCTAGCACCTGTGACCTGAAGTGCTGAGAGCTCTCCCCCTTCACCTGTAGGCAAGCCGTTTGATTTCGGCTCCGGTGGCAGAGAGAACAATTCCAGAGTGAGGGAGCAGAATCTAGGCTGTGGCGAGAAGGAGTGAGGCTGGGCAGCTCCTTCAGGGTGTTTGGTTGTGGGTTGAGCACCTTTGAGGCTGCAGGTAAAGGGGGCAGCATAGTTGAGGGAGAGGTTTTTTTTTTTTTTTTTTTTTTTTAATTTATTTTTAACTGAAGGACAATTGCTTTACAGTATTGTGTTGGTTTCTGCCAAATATCAGCATGAATCAGCCACAGGACAGGGCTTTTTTCTTTTTAACAATGGGAGCCATCCTGGTCAAAGCCTCTTGGTCCCTGCTTTTCCTACTATCAGACGCTGTTTTCCCAAGTAGACTAGCTTCCCTGTTAGCTCAGTTGGTAAAGAATCCACCTGCAATGCAGGAGACCCTGGTTCAATTCCTGAGTCAGGAAGATCCACTGGAGAAGGGATTGGCTACCCACTCCAGTATTCTTGGGGTTCCTTGGTGCTCAGCTGGTAAAGAATCTGCCTGCGTTGCGAGAGACCTAGGTTCTATCTCTGGGTTGGGAAGATTCCCTGGAGAAGGGAAAGGCTACCCACTCCAATATTCTGGCCTAGAGAATTCCATGGACTGTATAGTCCATGGCATAACAAAAGAGTCAGACACCACTGAGTGACTATCACTTTCATTTTTCATGCTTTTCATAAATGGCCTTGATACCATATACCATACCACCTATGGTATTGAGGAAATTTCTATTTTATTGAATTTTTTTTATCATGAATGGGTTTTGAATTTTTTCAAGTGTTTTTTATGCATAGTCTTACTTTTAATTCTTGAATGTTGGTAGAATTGAGCTGTGAAGCCATTTGGTCCTAAGATTTTAACTTTTGGGATTTTTTTTAAAATTAATATTTGAATCTATTTGTTCCTGGAGTGTTGAGTTTTTCTATTTTTTCTTGTTTTAGTCTTGACAGGGTGTATGTTTCTCAGAATTTATCTATTTCTTCTAGGTTTTCCAATTTGTAACTGTTCATCAATAATAACGTCCCCTTATGATTATGCTTCTTTACTTCTGAGGTATCTGTTGTAATGTCACCTTCCTTTCTGTGGTTATTTCAGTTTCCTCTCTTTCCTTCTTCCCTTAGGTAAGGGTTTATTGATATTGTTTGCTTCTTTTGAAAAATGCACTTCCAGTTCTTGCACATGCACACTGGGCATTCTGGCACACGGGCAATGTGTTTAGAGGTGTCGCTTAGCAACGATCATTCTGGGATGAAAGATTCCAAACCGTTGAGCTTACCTTAAGCAAACCATTAAGCAAACCATTAAGCTTACAGGCTTACCTGTAGTGCTTGTGTTGGGTTTAGGGGACTGTGAAGAGCCGAGGGGGAGGTGAGGTGTGTTTGGAGCCCATAGGCTCTGCGATGAAGAAGATTTTTGGCTACAGGAGTGAGAAGGGCGAGTCGCCCTTAGACTCCTCCATCAGCCTGGGGAGAGACAGAGGTCATCGTAGAACCAGCTTCCAGCCCGGGTACCACATCCGAGACAGGGACCTCAAAAAGATCCACAAAGCTGCCAGCGTAGGCAACGTAGCCAAAGTGCAGCAGGTTCTGTTGCTCAGAAAGAATGGCCTGAATGACAGGGACAAGAAGAACAGGTAAGTGGGGAGGAAGGGCCTGGCAGGGCTCCCTCCTGTGAGTTTCCCCTCCAAGGCTCACAGACACCTTTGTGGGATCCAGCGCCCCACAGACTTGATAGGCTGCAAAAGCCTTAGCTGCTTTCGGACCCGCTTATAATTCCCCTTATAGAGCACTTTACTGGTCATTTTAAAGTGATTTAACTGAATGTCAGTAATCACGGAACTGAAATGAAACATGAAAAGCGTCTTTTTTTGTCCTTCCTTCTCCTCCTCTTCCTTTGTTGTTATGCATGTGTTAACATGATGTACTCATGAGTAAGAACTCTCAAGTTCTATAGCTCTCAAGAAATCTTCTGGAACTCCCTGGCTCTCACCCTGTTTTTCTCATGTGATTTATGAAAACTCTTCTTCCCATGGATTGTCCATTGTGGATATTGGCAATGGACAGATTTTTGATGTTGTTGGCATTTAATGTACACATTTTTATACCATAATGTTATGTATTACAGAAAACTGCATAGTAAGAAAAATAATCCCCATGACAGGTCAACTTCTGGGTTAAAAATTCTTCAGATACAATGCAATATCCATTTTATATCAGTATACACTTAGGTGTATAGAGAAGGACCTTAGAAGACAGCTTGGAAGTAGGAAGCTGGGTGTGTCCTTGACTAAGAGGACATTTTCTTAGGATCTATGGTTTTTCCATATTTAAACCAAATAAACATCGTGGTTTTAAAGATTTTGGGTTACACATGCTGTCTTCAATTGTGATGAAATTGAAAGTTTTGTATAGTAGACAAAGATTTGCCCTTTTAGATATAAAAATTTGCTTGATGACATTTTCTATTAGAAAGATAAATTAGGTGTAGATGGTGGAGAAATAGCCTGGTAACTATTTAGAGAAAAGTAACTAGATTTTTATCTCACCAAAAAGTTCAGAGGGAGTATAGATCAAAAATTTTAAATATACAGGGTGAGAAAAGTACCAGAAGAAAACTGAAATTCCTATCTATACATTTTGTGTGCTGACGAAGACCATTTTTTCTAGTTCTACTGTTCATTCACCTGAATGTTTTTAATTGGATGGTGGTTGCTGTACCATGTTGTGTTGGTTTCCTCTGTACAACATCATAAATCAGTTGTAAGAAAGAATACACATATCCCACCCCAGAGACCTCTCTAAGAGTGGTTTCAAAGGCAACATTCTGGAGTTTCCTGGGTTTCGGCACCAAAACAAGAAAAGAAAAAAAATCTGAAAGTTGATTTCAGTCAGTTCAGTTCAGTCGCTCAGTCGTATCCGACTCTTTGTGACCCCATGAATTGCAGCATGCCAGGCCTCCCTGTCCATCACCAACTCCCAGAGTTCACTCCAACTCTTTCCGTCCATCCAGCCATCTCATGCTCTGTCATCCCCTTCTCCTCCTGCCCCCAATCCCTCCCAGCATCAGAGTCTTTTCCAATGAGTCAACTCTTCGCATGAGGTGACCAAAGTATTGGAGTTTCTAGCATCATTCCTTCCAAAGAACACCCAGAACTGATCTCATTTAGAAGGGACTGGTTGGATCTCCTTGCAGTCCAAGGGACTCTCAAGAGTCTTCTCCAACACCACAGTTCAAAAGCATGAATTCTTCAGCACTCAGCTTTCTTCACAGTCCAGCTCTCACATCCATACATGACTACTGGAAAAACCATAGCCTTGACTAGACAGGCCTTTGTTGGCAAAGTAATGTCTCTGCTTTTCAATATGCTATCTAGATTGGTCATAACTTTTCTTCCAAGGAGTAAGCGTCTTTTAATTTCATGGCTGCAATCACCATCTGCAGTGATTTTGGAGCCCCCCAAAATAAAGTCTGACACTGTTTCCACTGTTTCCCCATCTATTTGCTATGAAGTAATGGGACCAGATGCCATGATCTTAGTTTTCTGAATGTTGAGCTTTAAGTCAACATTTTTACTCTCCTCTTTCAATTTCATCAAGAGGCTCTTCAGTTCCTCTTTACTCCCTGCCATAAGGGTGGTGTCATCTGCATATCTGAGGTTATTGATATTTCTCCCAGCAATCTTGATTCTAGCTTGTGCTTCTTCCAGCCCAGCCGTTCTCATGATGTACTCTGCATATAAGTTAAATAAGCAGGGTGACGTACTCCTTTTCCTATTTGGAACCAGTCGGTTGTTCCATGTCCAGTTCTAACTATTGCTTCCTGACCTGCATATAGGTTTCTCAAGAGGCAGGTCAGGTGGTCTGGTATTCCCATCTCTTTCAGAATTTTTCACAGTTTATTGTGATACACATAGTCAAAGGCTTTGGTATAGTCAACAAAGCAGAAGTAGATGTTTTTCTGGAACTCTCTTGATTTTTCGATGATCCAGTGGATGTTGGCAATTTGATCTCTGGTTCCTTTGCCTTTTCTAAAACCAGCTTAAACATCTGGAAGTTCATGGTTGACATATTGCTGAAGCCTAGTGTGGAGAATTTTGAGCACTGCTTTAGTAGAGTGTGAGATGAGTGCAATTGTGTGGGAGTTTGAGCATTCTTTGGCATTGCCTTTCTTTGGGGTTGAAATGAAAACTGACCTTTTCCAGTCTTGTGGCCACTGCTGAGTTTTCCAAATTTGCTGGCATATTGAGTGCAGCACTTGCACAGCATCATCTTCCAGGATTTGAAATAGCTCAAGTGGAATTCCATCACTTCCACTAGCTTTGTTCGTAGTGATCCTTTCTAAGGCTCACTTGACTTCACATTCCAGGATATCTGGCTCGAGGTCAGTGGTCACACCATTGTGATTATCTTGGTCATGAAGATCTTTTTTGTACAGTTCTTCTGTATATTCTTGCCACCTCTTCTTAATATCTTCTGCTTCTGTTAGGTCCATACCATTTCTGTCCTTTATCGAGCCCATCTTTGCATGAAATGTTCCCTTGGTATCTCTATTTTTCTTGAAGAGATCTCTAGTCGTTCCCATTCTGTTGTTTTCCTCTATTTCTTTGCACTGATCGCTGAGGAAGGCTTTCTTATCTCTCCTTGCTATTTTTTGGAACTCTGCATTCAGATGCTTATATCTTTCCTTTTCTCTTTTGCTTTTCACTTCTCTTCTTTTCACAGCTATTTCTAAGGCCTCTCAGACAGCCATTTTGCTTTTTTGCGTTTCTTTTCCATGGGGATGGTCTTGATCCCTATCTCCTGTACAATGTCAGGAACCTCATTCCGTAGTTCATCAGGCACTCTATCTATCAGATCTAGTCCGTTAAATCTATTTCTAACTTCCACTGTATAATCATAAGGGATTTGATTTAGGTCAGACCTAAATGGTCTAGTGGTTTTCCCTACTTTCTTCAATTTAAGTCTGAATTTGGCAATAAGGAGTTCATGATCTGAGCCACAGTCAGCTCCCGGTCTTGTTTTTGGTGACTGTATAGAGCTTCTCCATCTTTGGCTGCAAAGAATATAATCAATCTGATTTTGGTGTTGACCATCTGGTGACGTCCATGTGTAGAGTCTTCTCTTGTGTTGTTGGAAGAAAGTGTTTGCTATGACCAGTGTGTTCTCTTGGCAACACTCTATTAGCCTTTGCCCTGCTTCATTCCATATTCCATAGGAACGTGGCACAGATAAAAATAATTTGGTACTTTCAATTTGTTTTAGAATTTTTTGTGAGGATTGGTATCCTGTGACAACTTTCAGCCTTTTCAGAAGTCAAGGGAATCTTGAGAATTTCCTGGAAGTCCAGTGGTTAAGACTCACTGCTCTGGGCCCAGGGTTCGATCTTCTGGTGAGGGAACTAAAATCCTGCAAGCTACAAAGATTTATTGTACAACATGGGGATTATAGTTAATATTTTATAGTCACTTTAAATGCAGTATAACCTTTAACAATTGTGGATCACTGTGTCGTACACCTGTATTATATAATAATATATATTATACATCATCTCTAAAGCAGACTTAGATGAAAACATCTCATGGGAATTAGACCAACAGGAAAAAAGAGAAATGGACAAACAAAAATTCTACAATTTGTAAAGTCTGTGAATTATAAATTATATTCCAATGTCAGAGATGTTAAAATGTGAGAAAATGAGCATATTAGAATCATCGAAGTACAATGTTGTCTCTAATACTCAAAATATATCTGCAAAGGAGGAGTCATATCCTTTGACTTCATTGAGATGTTGTCCTTGTAAACTAGTAGTAGTAGCAATAAATATGATAATATGACCTAACAGTTACTGAGCTGTTATCTGCCAGGAGTGGTTCTGCACCCTTTGCATGGCTCTCATGTAAGCATCACAGTGCTGTCCTGTGAGATAACTACTACTCCCTCTCCATTCTGTTGATGAGGAAATTGAAGCACAGAGAGGCTGAGCAACGGCTAATGAGTGACAGAGTGAAAGTCAAATACAAACCCAAGTTGAGCTGAATCTCAAGGTCATGCTCGTTCTATTCAAGTAGATAGTTCTTTCATTACTGTGGTAAGAAGAGCTAAAGCGAATATAGACTGTTCTTTCTCCAGAAGAAAATGAAACATTTGTTTTAGAGTGATAGGAATAGCATGCTATTGAATGTTTTCAATCACAGGAACGATTGTTTGCTTTGAAACAGTAACACTAGGGTTTCCTAAAAATTGCTCTTGCTTTCCTAGGACTGCGCTCCATTTGGCCTGTGCCAATGGCCATTCAGCGGTGGTCACTCTCCTCCTGGAGAGAAAATGCCTGCTTAACCTCTGTGACAATGAAAAGAGGACAGCGCTGATGAAGGTATGGGGCAGCGAACCGTGTCCACATGAGATGGGTGTGATTTCCTGAGACTAAAAGTGAATTTATCTCATTGAAATATAGCAAACTGGTGAAGCTTGTGGCCTGTTTACTTTGAATTCCTAGAATTTACACTCTGTTTCTTGGCACAACACTAACAGGCCGTAGAATGCCAAGAGGAGGAGTGTGCGACTCTTCTGCTGGAGCATGGTGCCGACCCAAATGTCATGGACGTCTGTGGCAACACCGCTGTCCACTACGCTGTCTTTTGCCAGAATGTATCACTCGCAGCAAAGCTGCTTTCCTATGACGCCGATATAGAAGCCAGGAACAAGGTATCGGTCACCTAACTTTATTTACCAAATGTTTGTGAAGCATTTTTTTTAATCTACAAGTGTTTTATTTACAACAGTATGTAAATAGGTAAACCGAATGGTTGAGGTCCTTTAATGGACTGGGACCTGGCCGTCTGGAGGCGACGATATAAGAAAGTGACAGAAAGAAAGAGGCCGCTACTCCCTGGTTTACGCAGAAAACCAATAAAGTCCTTGAGACAGGACTTGTGTCTCTCACGAAGGCACCGGGCGCCCTCTCGAGGTGGGGTGAACGCACAGGGCGCCTTCTCGAGAGTCTTAGAAGCCCGGGCAGGAGAGTGAGCAAGACGGGTCTCTGCGCTCCAAGGAATCAGCCGGGGAGAGAGACAGAAAGACAGACAGACAGACACGGGGACCCAAGCTCTGATGGAGCAAAGGTGCTTTAATGATTTTTCTGTGGGTATATATAGGCTGTAGTACAAGAAGTTTCTTTCGTCAATGATAAAGATCAGAAAACCAAAGGTACAGTAGCCGTTACCAAGGGAACAAGGGATGATGATGGTCACAAGCTCAGGAGACAATCCGTATCTCAAGAAAGGGGACCGAGACTAACCAGTTTTGTCGTAAAGAGATGTTTACTAAAGGAGATTCAAGCCTGTCTCACACAATGACCCCAGTTCCTGGGAGCAGCGTGCTGTTCCGCTTAAAAAGAAACAAAGGACTTGTGAGAAACAGCACGTAGGAATCCTCCTGTTAAACATGCCCTGACTTGAATAGTGTCCATGAGGCCCTGTAACCATGGAAAAACAATTCCAAACCCGAGTCAGGGGGCGGGGGTGAAAAAAGTCGGTGCCCCCAGAAAGGGCAGAGCTCTGTCTGCCAGCCACCCTTCTACCCTAGAAGGAAGGCTTTCCCATTAGAACATGCGTGGGAGTGGGTGGTGGGCTCTGAGCCCACAGGAAGTGAAGGCCTGAGGGGAATGAAGTGATATGGGCACTGGCTGTTTACAGGGGCTCAGGGAATGTGGGCTGCTGGGGGTGGGCAGAGGAGGAAGGAGACACAGTGCCCAGCAGGGGGAGCTGGGTGAGTGCAAGTGGGCCTGGGAGGCAGCAGGCCTGGAGCGCTGAGCCCTCCAGGACTCCGGGTTCTGAGATCCAGCCAGGTGGGTCAGGTCATGTTTGACACCCAGCAAGGGCGTTCTCTTGTGCTGGTGACCACTTGGTTCACCAGGTACCCCGCGGGGTCTTCCACGCTCAGCCCCGGGGAGCTGCTCTGAGGGGTGGCAGCTGTGCCTGGGGAGCTGCCCCTCCTGTTCTTTCTTCAGGAAGCATGTGAAGTCCGGCCTCTTCAGCACCGCCAGGAACTCCCTCCACTCTCACAGGTGGGCTCAGTTTTCCGTGTTTGGAAGCTCCAGCCTTCCCTGAATGAAAGTATTTTGAAGAAACTAAACTGTCTAAGATTTCACTTTAAGCATGATATTTCTCAAGCATTAGAGAGTAAAGCATTCCTTTATGTGTTTCTGGCTGGTATTTGTGATAACACTGCACTTGTTAGAGGTAAAACATTTTCCAAATATTTTCCCCCACTTAAGGTTTTTTTTTTTTTTTTTTAATCACTCTAAAATAACACAGTAAAGCAAAATTTGCCTCAGTAGACTTTGTCTTAAAATTCAAACATAACGAAAGCATTTTACAACATAATAGAAATCTTGCTGCTGTTCACAAATTCCCATTTTATGAAAAATGGTTTATATAAACACAGTTTCTCTCTCATTGCCCAAGTCTTAAGAGCGTAAAAGGAAAGGAAAAGGAGCAAGCAAGTGAAAAGTTGCAAGTCAAGCTGGAATTTTGGCAGTTGGGAAATGCCAAGAAGGGGATTCATTTATTTTAATATTTATTTATTTGCTGAGCTGGGCTTAGTTTCAGCATGTAGGATCTAGTTTCCTGACCAGGGGTCGAACCCAGGCCTTTACCGGGAGCACTGAGACCCAGCCCCGGGACCACCACGGAAGTCCCGAGATTTTGGTTTGTGCTTTTTATTCCCTTCAGCTTATAGATTTCTTATATGCTTTTCAGTTTTCAGGGATAATAGTTGTTATTTTGAAAAAGAGTGTGAGTGAATTGTAAACTTGCCTAGGTGCCAGTTTTAAGAAGACTCTGAGCAAAACACTGACAGTGAACAGGTGGTGATGAAGTGGGAATTAAGAGAGAACAAATAACTACCTGATATTATCCTATTCTGGCAGAACGATCCACTTAGATAAGAGTCTAGACTCTGCTCTCCCATCTAGAATGTCTTGATGGGAAGGAAGTAAGGGGTTTATAAATAATGAGATCAGGTTGCCTTTTGGGTTTACTAGTACCTGTTCTACCACTGTTTACCCAGGAAATTTTTAAAAATTGCAGTTTTGATGACTCTTGCCTCTTACACTTTTCTTTTTTATTCACACCTTCACATAAGAGAAGGAATTGGCCGTATGAGTAAGAGATGAGACTGGAGTGGTTGCTGCAGTAATTCTCAGTTATATTCTGCTGGTGAACCACAATTATTTGGGAAAACTTCTTTTAAAAATGTATAAGCCTAGGCTGTTCGCTGTAGATTTTGACTGAGTAAATTGAGGAACATTTGGACATGTGTATTTAGAACTATTCCCTTGAGATTCTGATCCAATCCTTGATGAATAACTATGGAATGAATACATGTAATTTCTAAATGCCCCCTTCACAAAAGAAAGTAGTCTCTAGAAGGGCTGGAGTTTGATCAATGCTAGCTGCTTCCATCAGCTCCCTCCTTTCCAACACTATTAGCCTAACTTTTTCTCTGCCCCATGTTTGAGACATTAAAAGGAGTATCTTTGGCAATATCTATGGGCTTGAACAACAACCCCTTTTCCTTCCAACCACTCATCATTCGGTGACCCTCCGAGAGTCTTTAGCGATTTGCTCATGGCGAAGTCACTTCGTCTGTAGAGTCTGACCCTTTAAGGATTTTGCACCTTCACTTATCATCCAGGTCATTAGGTCAACAGATGTTTGTTACCAACAGGGTTTTCCTGGTTGCAGTAATAGTAACTCCTGAGCCTTTTTTGGTATCATCTGCAGGACAGACTCTTGCAGTGTGTCTGTTAGAATTGCTGATCCCTGGCATAAGCAGATGAGAGCTCTAAAACCCGTGAAGTTAGTAACAGTACAGAGGGGAATTGTTTTAAGCATTTATTTTCAGCAGGCTTGGAAACTCATTTTCCATTTGATTAACAGTCTAGAAGAATTCTAGAGATAGACTGTAGTTTCAACAGGCAGTGGAAACATTCTTGACTGTAAATTATGAGTCTTTTTAAAAGAATTTATGTTTACTTGAATTATGAGTCTTAATAGCCATGTTTATTACATATGGGGCCCCACTTTTTTTGTGAAACATATGATACTAAAGAAAGGAAAGGTTTCACATACAAATATTTGCTTTATACCCATCTGTTTGGAAACAGCAAACATAAAACCAAAAGTGGGCCATAAACCAAACATGGCCCTTGGATATGTTTAGTATCCTCCACACATTGAGTCAACATTTCAAATTTAGGAGGCTCATGCAGAAGTTCAGGCTTCTCCAAGGACCAAATCTGGACGCCCTTGAGCCCATCCTACTGTTTGGTCTGTGTGCAGAGGCCACCTCTTCTGTATGGGACACGTGTTTTCAGGGTTACCAGTCTCACCTGGCTTTTTCACTTACTCAGGTCATCAGCTTTCTGTCCATAAGCATTTGAGTTTCCAATTTTTGATTGATAGTTTATTTTGATAAATATTTGAAGGTTTTTAAAGACAGTCTAATTAGTCTATAATTGATTTCATATTTTAAAAAATCTCTTAAGAATGGGATTGAATTTTTCAAATTAGAATTTTTAAGTTGGTTGTGGCAGTTTCACACTGAATAACTCTCACAAACACACAAGATTATAAGAGACAGCACAGGGAGAGCTGATGGAAGAGCAACTCCCCAAGAAAATGTTGAGCATGTATTTATTGGTAATTTTATGTTGCAGTAAAGCAAGACAGACACCAGAACTCTAGGATTTTGGAAGCTTCCTTCTGGTGGTCTGGAGGTAATCACATGAGAGTCATCAAGAAGGGTCTTTGAAGATAAGGTGGGAAGGGCGCTCATTCTGCATGCAGTTAGCATCTAGCGAATGCTGACCTGTCAGCCAGAATGTCTAACTTAAGGAAGGGCGGTGGAAAGAGCAAGCAAGGAAGAGAGAATGAGTAAGATTAAATTCCAGGAGACATGTCTGAGAAAGCAGTAAAACAGGGTTCCCACAGTTGATTTTTTGAAAAAAAAGAAAAAGTTTCCCTCTTGGCATGTTCATGTAGAGAATAATATTCCCACTGGAATGTCTGTAAACCTTTTGAGTTTACTCATGGTCATCCTTGGATAGGTTATGCATGCTACAGATAGTATTATATATTTCTGCCTCAGCATTGTCCCTAAAATATGCAGTTGATACAGTAGCTAAATGATACTCACACCCCCTGCATTGGGAGCTTAACACTTAGCCACTGGACCACCAGGGAAGGCCCAGAGGAGGAGCAGATTAAAGAGAAAGAAGGTGCACAGGGTGATGAGGAGGGGGGGGCTCTCTTTCATTTACTTTCTGACTTTTATTTTTAAGTTCAGAGAATCTATTGCACGGTTTTAATTTCAGTTTAGAAATAGGTTAACTGTGTACATTAGAAATGGTTTTCCCTGTTTTACAGGATGACCTGACACCACTGCTACTTGCGATATGTGAAAAGAGAGGGCAAATGGTGGAATTTTTAGTAAAGAAAAAAGCAAATATACATGCGGTTGATAAGATGAAAAGGTACCGTTGTTCTTTTTCTTTTTAAAACCCTTAGTGCTGTTCTAGGATGGTAATATCAAGATTAAATGAATAAGAGGATTCATTTGTGATCAACACATCATCACTTAGGTAGAAAGTCAGTTATTCTGACTGGGAACCATGAACAATATATAGCAAGAATGTATAGCAGGATTCATATTCCTTTATAATATTGACTGATGTCATACGCAACCTGTTTTTTGTTTGTTTGGTTGATCTGGTAATAGCTGAGGGATTTCAAATTAGTTTTATTAGCTTTATGAAATATGGATTCTGCTTTTTAGTTCACCTCATGATAGTATCGAGTTTCTTAATTCTTTTAAAAGAATTCTTTAACCTCTACTTTGTATGTATGTATTTTTATAAGATGCATAGTAAACCTAAAA
The DNA here is from genome assembly GCF_003369695.1 of Bos indicus x Bos taurus. Taxonomy (NCBI): domain Eukaryota; kingdom Metazoa; phylum Chordata; class Mammalia; order Artiodactyla; family Bovidae; genus Bos; species Bos indicus x Bos taurus. The sequence continues at coordinate 66,028,582 of NC_040088.1, read as the reverse complement.
GACTTGGTTTTGTCTTATGGATAACTCTTTGTTTTAAATTACTTTGTTTGAAGAATGCTGATGTTATTAGATTGCAAAAGAGTCAGATACAACATAGCGACTAAATAACAACAGCCACAAAAAGGTGGTTATGACTCACTGTCACCAGATCCTGTGGGCTCATCAGGTTTTCATTTTAGTACATTTTGATATTTTCATTTTTAATGCAGGTAGAAGGAAGAAAGATAGCTTTGATTGGATAAACAGTTCCTTTAACAGAGACAAATCAGAGGTGAATGATACAGACGAAAATGATGGGCTTTAGATTCAGGCTAGGTTCAATTACTAGGTTTCCTACCGATTAGGGCTATCATCAGCAAATAAGTTTCCTGATACACAAGGCAAATAGTAATGCATCTTTCAAAGGTGCCTGTGTGTAAGAAAGATTTTATATATAGTATTTCATTTTTAGTGCCTAGCACATGCTTGTCCACATCATTAACTGCCACCATGACTATTTTTATTCCCATTAATATCAATATTTTTGATTTAAACCTGCAAGTAGCCTTTCCTTAACCCAACCTCTAGCTGACGTTGAAGCCGAATATATCAGACTAAGGAGGAAATGGGGAATTTATCCCTTAAATAGTCACCTGCCTCAGATAAGTGACCTCAGGATCGTTTCTTGTCCATCAAGGACTTTATTATTATTTAAAAAAAACATTTATTTATTTGGTTGCATGGGGTCCTAGTTGTGGGAACTCTTAGTTGCAGCATATGAGATCAAGTTCCCTGACCTAGGCCCCCTGCATGGGGGAGCCTGGAGTCTTATCCACTGGCCCATGAGGGAAGTCCCCATCATGGACTTTTGAAATAGTAAGTGCTGCTGCCTGGCATCCCAGTGGGACAGGAGGCTTCTTTTCCGTCCCTTCATTTTAGCCTTGGAGGTAGTTTGCAAAGATGAACACTGATGCTGCCGCTGGTGCTGCTAAGTCTCTTCAGTCGTGTCCAACTCTGTGCGACCCCAGAGACAGCAGCCCACCAGGCTCCCCTGTCCCTGGGATTCTCCAGGCAAGAACACTGGAGTGGGTTGCCATTTCCTTCTCCAATGCGTGAAAGTGAAAAGTGAAAGTGAAGTCGCTCAGTCGTGTCCGACTCCTAGTGACCCCATGGACTGCAGCCCACCAGGCTCCTCCGTCCATGGGATTTTCCAGGCACGAGTACTGGAGTGGGGTGCCATTGATGAACACTTGACCCTGTAAATGGTCAGTCCCTCATGAAAGGGCAAGGCGTTCACTTGGTGAAGCATATCAAATTAACTGTGTAGGTAAGTCAACTCAGCTTCCTGAGGCTGAAGTCATCTCTCTGTTGTTTTAGAACAGCCCTCATGCTTGCTGTCATGTATGAATCACCAGATGTCGTCAGACTTCTTCTTCAGCAAGGTGCTGACATCTTTTCTCAAGATGTTTTTGGATGGACTGCAGAAGAATATGCTGTTATTAGTGGTTTTGATATGTAAGTGTTCACATTAAAATGCCAATTCTCACTAAACTGCAGCCAAAAATAATTTTAACTGTTACTTGCTACGTGACCAGTGAGAGTTCCAGTTTGGTGCAGGCAGTTTGGAGAAAGGTGGTGAGATGTTCCCCCTCAAGAGCTGAAAGCCAAGCAAAGGCCAGTTAGTTACTCTTGGCTGTGGGCTCAGGGTGCTTTATCTCAGGACATGTAGACCTTGATCCTTAGAAAGCTTGACATTAGCCATTTCATTCCAAGTGTGACCTCTCGATATGGCGTATGAACAGTGTCACAGTTGTGATATTTCTAACTAGTTCTTTGGGTCTTGAAATATTTAGTTCAGCAGCAAATCCTGTTTTCTCTTGAGGACTTGCCTCTCTATACGCTTCTGCTTGAATTTTCCAAGAACCCGGCGGATTCCCTAAAATCAACGAGACAGTCCTCTTTCACAAGTCATTTGGAGGGGAAAAAACAGTTCCTTCTCATCATTCTGTTGCTTGCATTGATTCTACTGCTGAGCACTGCTGCTACAGCTGGTCTTGACAGGGTCTGCTTGGCAGCTGGATCTGGAGTCTGGATTGGCTCTATAAAGACTTTAATAAAATCATTTTAAAAGGAAAAAAAAAAAAAAAAAACTCATCCTGCGGTGGGCTCACAATTGACCTTTGCTCCCAGGCCGCCCCTCCGGGTCCAGGTTCCCCAGCCTTTAAGATGATGCACAGGTCGACTTCAGAGTGAGAGCTCCTTTGTTCTCATATGTATGCTTGTCGCTCAGTCACAGTTGCAAACAAAGCTCCAGCACCCAGTTCGGGCAGCTGGGCCGCCTAGCTGCCCCCCTCAGTCAGAGATCTTATGTGGAGCCCACGTGTAGGCCTAGATCTTCACGATGAGGTGCCCTTGAGGCTCTTATTTATCTTTTCTGCTAGCAGATGTCAGTGGGGACCATTTTAGGCTGTCAGAGAGGGTCAAGTGCTCCTGCAGGGATTGAGCAGACTTCCCTTTCTCCTTTGTATCTAGACTTGAACCTCAAGGCAGCTTTCTGTCCTGTGGGGGCACCTTTTCTTAGGTCACAGGTTCCCTGTCATCCTTCCCAGAGTAGTGGGTGCCAGCTTGCCTGAGATTCCCTAATTATGCTTGGCTCCTCATGGGATCTGTTTCCTGTAATAATGAAAACCTTCCAATGGATTTCTGTCTGCCTCCACTTTAAATGTTTTCAGAATCTGCCCCATACTGAATCCATTCAGCAGAAATCCCTAAATCTCAAGTAAGATAGTTGAAATTCAGAGAGGTAAGCCCTGTCTAGAACTTGCCAGTACCCAGTGTAAGAGTAGGGATATGTCTTCCAAATGAATTGGAGAGGAACATGGAGATTAAAAACCATTGGCAGAAAGATCTGCTGGTTCAGAGTTTGAGTAGGTAGAGAAGGAAGAGTAGTGGTCCAGGCCGGGTCTTGATTGTGATTAGTCTGCTCTTCGGAGAAGGCAATGGCACCCCACTCCAGTACTCTTGCCTGGAAAATCCCATGGACGGAGGAGCCTGGTAGGCTGCAGTCCATGGTGTCGCTAAGAGTCGGACACGACTGAGTAACTTCACTTTCACTTTTCACTTTCATGCATTGAAGAAGGAAATGGCAACCCACTCCAGTGTTCTTGCCTGGAGAATCCCAGGAACGAGGGAGCCTGGTGGGCTTCCGTCTATGGGGTCACACAGAGTTGGACACGACTGAGGTGACTTAGCATAGCATAGCATAGTCTGCTCTTGGTGTAATTAGCTGCAATATTGGGGGAGCATTATGTTCTCTCATGTAGTGAATTCATATGTTATAAATAAATTTAGGTACACATTATATAAGAGCTGATATTCCCTAAATTACAAACCACAAAAAACAGCTAATTACCAGAATTAATAACAGTTTCATGCAACACTTGAATGTTAAACGTATGAAAAAGCACACATTGGGATTTACTTGGAATTTCAAAGTAGTTACAGCAATAAAGCTGAAGATGAAATTATTCCACCCTTTGACTATTTCTGCAAGCATTTTGGGGGTATATTATCTCATTACATCCTATTAACCCTCTTGTGAAATAAGGTAGTAATATCCCAGTTATGTAGAGGAAGACTTTGAACTGAAGAGAAACAACTCCTCCAGGAACAAAGAACAGTTGGTTATAGAGCTAGGATTTGCAAGCTCGAGAGATTTTTTTGTATGCCAAGCCAAATCTAGTTAATTATTGGAGCTGTACTGCCCTGAGTTCATGACTACTTCATCTTCCTTTTCTTTCTCCTTTCAGTTCAGTTCAGTTGCTCAGTTGTGTTCGACTCTTTGGGACCCCATGAACCGCAGCACGCCAGGCCTCCCTGACCATCACCAACTCCCAGAGTTTACCCAAAGTCATGTCCATTGAGTCAGTGATCCAACCATCTCATCCTCTGTTGTCCCCTTCTCCTCCTGCCTTCAATCTTTCCCAACATCAGGTCTTTTCAAATGAGTCCGCTCTTCGTATCAGATGGCCAAAATGTTGGAGTTTCAGCTTCAACATCAGTCCTTCCAATGAACACCCAGGACTGATTTCCTTTAGGATGGACTGGTTGGATCTCCTTGCAGTCCAAGGGACTCTCAAAAGTCTTTTCCAACACTGCAGTCCAAAAGCATCACTTCTTCTGTACTCAGCTTTCTTTATAGTACAACTCTCACATCCCTACATGACTACTGGAAAAACCATAACCTTGACTAGATGGACCTATGTTGAGAAAGTAATGTCTCTGCTTTTTAATATGCTAAGTTGATCTAACTTTCTTTCCAAGGAGTAAGCGTCTTTTAATTTCTTGGCTGCAATCACCATCTGGAGTGATTTTGGAGCCCCCAAAACAAAGTCAGTCACTCTTTCCCCATCTATTTGCCATGAAGTGATGGGACCGGATGCCATGGTCTTAGTTTTCTGAATGTTGATCTTTAAGCCAACTTTTTCACTCTCTTCTTTCACTTTCATCAAGAGGCTTTTTAGTTCTTCTTCACTTTCTGCCATAAGGATGGTGTCATCTGCATATCTGAGGTTATTGATATTTCTTCTAGCCATCTTGATTCCAGCTTGTGCTTCATCCAGCCCAGTGTTTCTCATAATGTACTCTGCATATAAGTTAAATAAGCAGGGTGAAAATAGACCTTTACTTTCTCCTTTACTACATGCTAAATAAAAGTTTATAGAACTTAGAAACTTGAAATGTATGTGACAATTGAAGTTTTGATATTATCTTTGACATTGTCTGAAATAATCTAAGAATTTGGTAGTTGTTTTTCATATCAGTGTTAAAATATTATTTATTGCATTTTTAATACATAGCTTTTGCCAACTGATTTCTGAATATAAAGAAAAGAGATCTAAAACTTCTCCTGAAAATAGCAACCCAGGTAAGTCATCTGATACTGAATTACTCTCGGTGATTCTACCATAGATAAAGTAGGAATGAGGAAGTTTCAATAATTAAAGAACTAGGAAAAAATTAGGGTAAATTGCATGTGTATTTTATTTTTTAAATTAATTTCTTTATACTCTAGTATTCAGAGTTCTTTAAGAAGTTAATTGTAGGTGATTTAACATCAAAGACAGTATTGTCTGAAAAGAAATCCATCTCTTTAATATGGCCCCTAAAGTCCTGTATTAGATCTTTGTGTAAATCAGAAAAAAATTTTTAAGTGAGTATGATGTATATTTCATCTATAGTCACAGTACAACAGATTGGACATCTTATGAAAGTGAACTTTCACTTTTAGAAATGGTTTGCATTTAGTGAATGAATAGTTAGTAGTCACTGTGTAGTGATTAGTCTCACTAAAATAGTTCCCATCATTAAAACTGGGAACTTGAATAATCCCTTCCTGATAGGATAAGAAATGATAAACAATAACTGTAAAGCTGAGCCAGTGTGCAGCATAGTAGTGAGAGATTATTTCTGAAAGATACCTACCACTTGTACAGAAGGCAGAAAAGCAATGCCTGCTTGAGAACCAGTTATTTTGCCTTATTGCACCAAGCAGGTCTAGATTACCAACTTCATTCCTTACAGATCCAGAGAGAGTGAGATAGGTTGACTTCATTCAGTTCAGTTCAGTTCAGTCACTCAGTCGTGTCCGACTCTGCGACCCCATGAATCACAGCACACCAGGCCGCCCTGTCCATCACCAACTCCTGGAGTTGACTTCATCACCAAGTCCCGGAATGACTTCATTAGGATCAGATATTTTCTTTTGTGTGTTGGACAATTGTCATGAGAGTATAGTTTTGTAAGAACAAGATGTTCTCTTGCCATCAGTTAAAAGATTATCATAATAGATATTCAAATAGAACAACTTGGGACTCTGCAGGTTCTAATAAAAGCACAAAAATACTTTGCATTAACAAAAACAGCATTAGATCCACTGGATGTGGCATCTAGCACATTGTACAGGGTATCCAAGGATAAGTTTAACTGAGTAGACCTCTATCTAATCAAAGGGGGCTTCTCAGGTGGCTCAGGTGTAAAGAACCTGCCAATGCAGGAGATACAGTTTGATCCCTGTGTCGGGAAGATCCCCTGGAGAAGAAAATGGCAACCCACTCCAGTACTCTTGCCTGGGAAATCCCATGGACAGAAGAGCCTGGTGAGCTGTAGTCCATGGGGTCACAAGAGTCAGACACGATTTGGTGACTGAACAGCAAAAACATCTATCAAAGAACTGTAGGTTGGTTTATTACACTAGTCAGAGGAGACACAGAGATGACAGTGTCTTGGTCTTCAATAGACTCAGAATAGAGTTTTCTCTGGTTAATTTCTGTATTTTTCTAAACACAATTTTCAAAGAAAACATGCTTATTTTTTGTTTGTTCACTAAACTGATAACTTTCAAAAGACTGATAGTTTTTTGTGTACTAAGCATTGTTCTGATGTCACAGGGTGCAAACATTTAAAAAATCATTGCCCCTGCTCTCCTTGCTCAAGCTTGCAGTGCTCCTCTGGAGTTACTGCATGTGAGTCATCCCTCCAGCTTCAGATCATGACGACCCCTGGGCAATGTTATCCAGTAACACCAGAATCCGTGGCTCCCTCCATCCTTCCCTCCCTCCCCTTGTTCATCAGCTTAGGATGTGATGATGTATGCCTTCCAAGCTGAAAAAGCATGATTTCTATAAACATTTGCCTTATAATGGGAAGGATTGATATAATGATATCCCTCACTAGTACCCAGCACTCTTTGGACCATCCTGCTCTGTGTGGTCCAGATACTCTTGAGCAATGGAAGGAGATAGTCTCAGATCAGATCATATCAGATCAGTCGCTCAGTCGTGTCCGACTCTTTGCGACCCCATGAATCGCAGCACGCCAGGCCTCCCTGTCCATCACCAACTCCCGGAGCTCACTCAGACTCATGTCCATTGAGTCAGTGATGCCATCCAGCCGTCTCATCCTCTGTCGTCCCCTTCTCCTCCTGCCCCCAATCCCTCCCAGCATCAGAGTCTTTTCCAATGAGTCAACTCTTCGCATGAGGTGGCCAAAGTACTGGAGTTTCAGCTTCAGCATCATTCCTTCCAAAGACATCCCAGGGCTGATCTCCTTCAGAATGGACTGGTTGGATCTCCTTGCAGTCCAAGGGACTCTCAAGAGTCTTCTCCAATACCACAGTTCAAAAGCATCAATTCTTCGGCGCTCAGCCTTCTTCACAGTCCAACTCTCACATCCATACATGACCACAGGTAAAACCATAACCTTGACTAGACGAACCTTTGTTGGCAAAGTAATGTCTCTGCTTTTGAATATGCTATCTAGGTTGGTCATAACTTTCCTTCCAAGGAGTAAGCATCTTTTAATTCCATGGCTGCAGTCACCATCTGCAGTGATTTTGGAGCTCAGAAAAATAAAGTCTGACACTGTTTCCAGTGTTTCCGCATCTATTTCCCATGAAGTGATGGGACCAGATGCCATGATCTTCGTTTTCTGAATGTTGAGCTTTAAGCCAACTTTTTCACTCTCCACTTTCACTTTCATCAAGAGGCTTTTGAGCTCCTCTTCACTTTCTGCCATAAGGGTGGTGTCATCTGCATATCTGAGGCTATTGATATTTCTTCTGGCCATCTTGATTCTAGCTTGTGTTTCTTCCAGTCCAGCATTTCTCATGATGTACTCTGCATATAAGTTAAATAAACAGGGTGACAATATACAGCCTTGACGTACTCCTTTTCCTATTTGGAACCAGTCTGTTGTTCCATGTCCAGTTCTAACTGTTGCTTCCTGACCTGCATACATATTTCTCAAGAGGCAGATCAGGTGGTCTGGTATTCCCATTTCTTTCAGAATTTTCCACAGTTTATTGTGATCCACACAGTCAAAGGCTTTGGCATAATCAATAAAGCAGAAATAGATGTTTGTTTTTCGATGATCCAGTGGATGTTGGCAATTTGATCTCTGGTTCCTCTGCCTTTTCTAAAACCAGCTTGAACATCAGGAAGTTCACGGTTCACATATTGCTGAAGCCTGGCTTGGAGAATTTTGAGCATTACTTTACTAGCGTGTGAGATGAGTGCAATTGTGCGGTAGTTTGAGCATTCTTTGGCATTGCCTTTCTTTGGGATTGGAATGAAAACTGACCTTTTCCAGTCCTGTGGCCACTGCTGAGTTTTCCAAATTTGCTGGCATATTGAGTGCAGCAGTTTCACAGCATCATCAAGAGATTCTTTTAAAACATGTTAGTATATATATATGTATATATATATATATATATATATATATATATATATATACACACACACACAGACACACACAGAAGCTGAACTTTTAAACAAGTTCCATATATATATACACTATATACATATATATATAGTTCCCTATATATATATATATAGAACTTTTTAAAAGTTCAGCTTCTATGTACCCTACTTCATGCTCACCAGTACAAGTCTAGTCCCATTCTCATCACTGAATTGAGCCCCTTTACCCGTTGGCCTCCCCCACCTGCCTTTCAAGAGATTATCCTTTCTAAACCTGGAATCACTACATCTTTCATACTTCTCTTGCCTTGGGAAAGAGGGCCAGGAAGAGAAGACTTTTGTTTCCAATATTTTACCATGCTCTGAGGTTCAGTGCCTTTGACCAAGCTTCCTTGTGATAGGGCATTTTCACTGTGAACTGAAGAGCCAGAGAAGTTGTCATGTCCCAGCAAGACACCTATAGTCTCTGTTCAGTGCTCCAGGCAATAGAAATCCAGAAACACTGTGCTGTTTAAGCGTGCTATTGTCAGCTTATAGTACTGATTGTATTGATGGTGTAGTATCATTTTCTCTCAGTCTCCTGGAGTTTGGTTAGGATTATGGTCATTGTAAACAGCAGTTCTTTTCTTTGTTGTTTTGCTTTGCATTTGATGACTATAAAGGGGAGGAGTGGTTCTTAGGCATTAGTGGCCTACGAGTATAGTACAACCACTGTCTCCTTCCTCTAGTGTGGCTTCCAGGTGTGGTTTGAAAGGAATACTTTTAAACAAAGCCTCAGTCTTGAGGTTTTATTATTCCGTATTTTACTTCCGTTGATTTAAAATGTATCTTGCTTTCTTCTTTAATAGTGGGTGAGAGTTCTGAAGAGCACTCTTCAAGGAGGTATGATTTTATGGATGTTTTAAATTATATGTTTAACTAAGGGAACATGGAGAAGAGAAACTAATGGTTGTTGAGTGTTCTACTCTGGGTTAGACAATGCATTACATGCTTAACATTTATGACCTCATAGAGTCATCACAGCAGCTTTGTAAAGTAGCTGTGTCCTACTTTTACTTAATTAGGCAACTGTGGTTTCAGGAGGTTAATGAATCGACCCTGGTTAAAATGAGTTGACCTGTGATTTGACAATTGGCCTTCCTGGCTCCCATGTCCACTCCCATGGCCCTCAGCAGAGACTGAGAAGTACCCATGGAGCATATAAGTTAAAGATATAAATTAGTTCTTTGACTTGTGTACATTTTAAGTTTGACATTGTGGGGAAACTCCCTGTACTCCCTCTTAGAAGTGTACTCACTTCTTAGAGAATTGGTGCCGTCTCAGTAAGTGGTATCCCTGCTGACGGACCAAGACTCCCCTTTTGGACGGACTCAGATTCGTCTCTGAACCTTGAACAGACAACGGAGAAGGGAAAGCCTATTCTTCTGCTTTGCTTTAAGTCATCAGGTTTATTCCAGTTTGGGCAAACAAGAATTATTTCAATCCATCAATGGGATTTTCAGTTCAGCTGTTAGAACTTTTGGTGAAAACAAATTATTTTTAGGCTATGCCGATACATTGGCTGTCACTCTCTGTTATGGAAACTAAGAATGAGCGTTAACTAGATATTTCATAGGTTGGGAGAGATGAACGCAGAAATAGGTAACAAAAACTTTTTTGGAGACTTCCCTGGGGGTGCAGTGGTTAAGACGGTTAGTAAGACATCTTCCAACGTAGGCAGTGTGGGTTCGATGCTCGGTCAGAGAAGCTAAGATCTCACATAACCCGGGGTCAGACAGCCAAAACCTAAAATAGAAGCACCATTGGAACTAATTTAGTAAAGACTTTAAAGTGGTCCACATCATGAAATCTTTTAAAAAATTAAAAAAAAAAAAAAGCTGTTTTAAAACAGGCCAAATTTTATTCATGTCAAGAAAGTTCATTTCATGTATAGACAAACTTTCACTTGTTTTTTTCTTTTTTCTTTTGTTCAAGGACATGAGCTCACTCATTTTTATTGTATGTTTTTTCTCTAAAGGTTTCCCAACAAACCTGGTGTTGATTTAGGGCCTACATCAAACGATGAAGTCTTAGATTTTAAAACTAAGGTAAAGTGTTCTGTTGTGAAATTAGTTTTCCTGCTCTGAAATTAGTTTCATGTAGTATTTACTCTTATGATTAGACAGTGGAAGTGACAATAGATTCAAGGGATTAGATCTGAAAAACAGAGTGCCTGAAGAACTGTGGATGGAGATTCATGACATTGTACAAGAGGCAGTTATCAAAACTGTCCCCAAGAAAAAGAAAAGCAAAAAGGCAAAGTCATTGTCTGAGGAGGCCTTCCAAATAGCTGAGAAAAGAAGAGAAGCAAAAGGCAAAAGAGAAATCGAAAGATATACCCATTTGAATGCAGAGTTCCAAAGAATAGCAAAGAGAGATAAGAAAGCCTTTCTCAATGATGAATGCAAAGAAATGGAGGAAACAATAGAATGGGAAAGGCTAGATATCTCTTCAAGAAAATTAGAGATACCATGGGAACATTTCATGCAAAAATGGACACCATAAAGGACGAAGAGAAGCAGAAGATATTAAGATGAGTTGGCAAGAATACACAGAACTCTACAAAAAAGATTTTTATGACCCAGATAATCAGGATGGTGTGATCACTCACCTAGAGCCAAACATCCTGGAATGTGAAGTGATAGTGGAGGTGATGGAATTGCAGTTGAGCTATTTCAAATCCTCAAAGATGATGCTGTGAAAGTGCTGCTCTCAATATGCCAGCAAATCTGGAAAACTCACCAGTGGCCACAGGACTGGAAAAGGTCAGCTTTCCTTCCTATTCCAAAGAAAGGCAATGCCAAAGAATGTTCAAACTACTACATAATGGCACACATCTCACATGCTAGCAAAGTAATGCTCAAAAGCCAGGCTTCAAGAGTACATGAACCATGAACTTCAGATGTTCAAGCTGGATTTAGAAAAGGCAGAGGAACCAGAGATCAAATTGTCAACATCCTCTGGATCATAAAAAAAGCAAGTGAGTTCCAGAAATGCATCTACTTCTGTTTTATTGACTGTGCTAAACCATTTGACTCTGTGGATCACAAGAAAGTGTAGAAAATTCTTCAAGAGATGGGAATACCAGACCATCTGACCTGCCTCCAGAGAAATCTGTATATAGGACAAAAAGCAACAGTTAGTACTGGATATGGAACAATAGACTGGTTCCAAATCAGGAAAGGAGTACATCAAGGATGTAAAATATCCCCCTGCTTATTTAACTTATATGCAGAGTACATCATGTGAAATGTTGGGCTGGACGAAGCAGAAGCTGGAATCAAGATAGCTAGAAGAAATATCAATAACTTCAGATACTCAGATGACACCACCATGATGGCAGAAATTGAAGAAGAACTAAAGAGCCTCTTGATGAAAGTGGAAGAGGAGAGTGAAAAAGTTGACTTATAACTCAACATTCAGAAAACGAAGATCATGGCATCTGGTCCCATCACTTCATGGCAAATAGATAGGGAAAGAATGGAAACAGTGACAGACTTCTTTTTGGGGGCTTCAAAATCACTGCAGATGGTGACTACAACCATGAAATTAAAAGACGCTTGCTCCTTGGATGAAAAGCTATGAGCAACCTAGACAGCAGATTGAAAAGCAGAGACATTACTTTGCCAGCAAAATTCTGTCTAGTCTAAGCTATGGTTTTTCTAGTAGTCATGTATGGATGTGAGGGTTGGACTATAAAGCAGGCTGAGTGCCAAAGAATTCATGCTTTTGAACTGTGGTGTTGGAGAAGACTGTCAAGAGTCCCTTGAACTGCAAAGAGATCCAATCAGTACATTCTAAGTAAATCAGTCCTGAATATTCATTGAAAGGACTGATGGTGAAGCTTGGTCATCTGATGCGAAGAACTGACTCATTGGAAAATACCAATTCTGGAAAAGTTTGAAGGCGGGAGGAGATGGGGACAACAGAGGATTAGATGGTTGGATGGCATCACCGACTCAATGGACAAGAGTTTGTAAAACCTCTGGGAGTTGGTGATGAACAGGGAAGCCTGGTGTGCTGCAGTCCATGGGATCGCAAAGAGTCGCACACCACTGAACAACTGAACTGAGCTGAACTGATGTTGATATTTTCATAAAATTTGAAGAACAGTGTAGATGCATAAAATATATTAATAAAATCATATGAAACAGAGGCTTTGCTCATAGTATATCCTTAAGAATACTGATATGGTACTGATCTATTGTATATACATTCTAAATATATGTGTTTCTCCACATACCTTATTATACTTGTTTTTTTTTCCATAAAGTTTGTTCTTGACTAGACATGTCTCACTTTTTTCCTTTCTTCTTCCTCCTCTACCTTTTTAAAATTTTTTAAAAAATATTTACTGTTAACCTAATTTTTCCTTGCAGAACACATTTCTTCAATGTCTGTTCTTTCAGTCCATCTCTCTCTGCCTCTAGTTGTGAACATGTTTGCTTATGGCTTTCTATTTAGAGTGTGGCTTTCATTCATGATCATTGCCCTATGGGTTTAACCTCGTTTATTCCCTGTTTCATAGAAGTAGCTGAATTTTTTTTCGCTGTTTCATTGGTCTCTAGCTGTTTGACAAACAGAATAGAAGTAGCTTATCCTGTTTGCGAGTTTCTAGCCCATCTAAATAAGGTTCTGTTAAAACCTAAACTTTCATATCACCCTTCACAAGTGATAATCCATGTATATATTAATCATGGAAGCAAATTTCAAAACATAGCAATTAATTTAAATGTCTTAGTTTTTCAATAGTGCTCTAAACTACCGGGGATAAATTATTACTCTAGAACATTTTGGTAGAGAAAAGTAATCTAGTAGGTGTCCTAGTATTGTATAGCAGTCAATTAGGGGTAAGGAGAGGAACTTCTGGTGCTTCTGATGTCATCTGTCATAATCCTTTCCCCATGAGCAGGTCAGTCAGTGACAGAACTGTGATTTGAATCCACATCTGAATGACTCCAGACCCTGTGCTCTTTGTGTTAGATCATAGAGGAAGGGAGGATGTTATAATTCTTTTATTCAGGTTGATACTTGTTATATTCTTCAAGCTCTTATTTTCTTCCCAGCATGTCCTGAAAATCAAAGTTAATGAAGTTAATGAAGGCTTCTCAGCTATCTAAGAGAAACAGTAAGTTATTTGAAGACTGTCCTCCTGGTGTTATTCCTCGATTTGAAATGACACATGTTCTCATGTACTCTCTCTGTTTTCACTGTACTAGAAGCAAAATGTGGTATTTTGAGACCAGAGGTACAACTTTCTCTCAGGACAATAATTCTGGTAGTAATGCTGAAGATGTGGTTGAAACATTTCCCAAACCATCACCCTGGTTTAAGGGCATCTGTCATCCTGCCTTCCCATCGCCTGAGCCTGTTTCAAAACTTCTCAAGTCTGTAGCAGGCCTTGGTCGTACAAAGGTAAGTTGTTCTGTTTGTAACTCTTCTTGCCCTGTATTTGTTCACATACCATTCCCCTGATCCTTATGATGACAAAAAGGATCCCACCACAGAAATAGAAGCCCTCAAAGTCATGATATGAAAGGTGTGTGATATATAGAGGCATACAAGTGCAGGATTCAGATTTATAAATATTGGCATATGAAGTATGCTGTTATGAAAGAAAAGAATTACAAAGCACTGAGGAGTGAACTCCGGGAGTTGGTGATGGACAGGGAGGCCTGGGTGTGCTGCAATTCATGGGGTCGCAAAGAGTCAGACACTACTGAGCGACTGAACTGAACTGAACTAAGGAAAAACAACTAGATGAATATGAAGATGGGGAGGAGGATGAAGAGGAGAATTCTTTAAGAAGGACAAGATGAATATAAGATGGGATGAGGGTGAAGATGAGACAGATATTATACAAACACAACAGAAATAGTGGGGGTCAGTCAGACCAGGAACTCTATATTATAAATATGTGAGAAATTATTTCAAATTCAACTTAAGAAGAGAAAGGGAGGTCGTAAAAAAACAATGCTCATACTCTTTTGAATGACATATAGATGATTTTATGAAGAACTAAAAAAAATGTGTTCCTTATTATTTTTTTTTTTTTTGGTGGTGGTTTTCGAGGTTGGTGGTTGTTCTTGTTTTTTCATTGAATTGAAATGTAGTCATTAAAATACTGTGTAAGTTTCAGGTGTACAGCAATGTGATTTGTTTATACTTGTGTATGTATATATATTTTTTTTGGAATATAGTCTCCTCTGGAAGTTCATTTTAAATTTGAAGTGATTTCTCTTTT